>NW_028301613.1:11208652-11510815 GCF_987345545.1 Pholcus phalangioides
AAGTTATAATAGATCATCTTGATGGCATAACTGCTTGAAAGAAACATCGCAAACAAACCACACAAAAAAACTTCGACATACACCAAATTCTTTAAAATAGCTTGGGGAAAATGTTGAGTTCTGGAGAAAAAAAATTGACTTGGAATATTCACCATCTATATTACAAGTTGCAATGGTGCAAATCTCCTTCACACACTATGCAAACATACCAACAAGAAACCGATTCTCAAGGTTCACCTATGTATCTAGTCCATGCCACTCATTGCTGTGTGGATGAGATACGTCATGATCGCATTGGCGGTGCAGTAGCAATTTGTTGAACTTGGCTTTCTAACTTCAAGGCATTAATGTGGGCCGAAAGGTTTGAAAAGGTTTTTGCGAATAGTAGTAGCTGCTGTGGTGGTTGAGTGGTCATAGTGACCAACTTTGATAGCAAGGACCCAGGTTGTAATCCTGTGAGGGTTATGCATGAGGTCCATGGTTCGATTCCTGGCGGAGACACCCCCCCCCCCCCCTCCCTTAAAGTCATATATCAGCCAGAAGTCTTGAATTGGTATTTTCAACTCAATACAAATGAAAATTCAAGCATGCCATTTATTCAAACTATGGAAGACGGATGGTTGCACCTAATGAAAACGTATTTATACGTTTAGAATTATGCGTAAAGGGAAGACGCATACTGTGCATATATGCAATATTTTATCATAGCTGCCAACTTCTGAAAATTATGGAGATTTTCGAGCTGACCCATATCTTATACTAAAACCACTCTGTAATAAATACAAAAGGGATTTTTTTCAAATAAAATAGGGATTTTTACACACGTGGAAGTTAAACCCTTGGGAATAAAATTCCTACACAAAAAACAAATGAAATAGGAGGTGAAAACTTCAATGGTGATGCAAAGAAAAACACTGTGCTCAATCAGAAACGATGTGAACAAACATTCTGCACAAATGACCCCAAAATCATAGGAAGATAAAGGAAGAAAGTGTCAATTTTTAAAGAACACAGACCTTTTTGTAACACTTGATGTTTTTTTGATTTTACATGGGTGATGTCAATCTTCCCACTATGATTGATGTTTGTCCTTAACATAACTTGTACAAAAAGAAAAAGTCTGCCTTTTTCTGGAACATTTGATGAAAGGAAATCCATTGGAATAAGTATCTTTAAAATTGATGAAATATTTTTTGCTAATCAGTATTCATGTTTTGTTATCGCACGTATGTAACTTCAACAAAAGAGGAAGTTTTGACCACAGGGGCGTCACTATAATCTTCAATTATTACCCAGGTTTATTGACTGTTATGCCATTTTCCTGAACAGTAAGAACAAACTTTTTTTGTTGCCATCAGAGGGTTTGTAAAACTTCCTTAAAAAGGAATTTCACACTATTCCTCTATTTACGTGTGATGTCATTTCGAAAGGGGAAAAAAGAGGCAAGACTTTTTGGGCCCCACAAGAAATTCCTTAGGGATTGTTTTCAGAAGTAGGGATTCTTTTTAAATGAAGTATGAAATTTTTAGGGACAATTAGGGATTCTGGAAATTTAAGAATTTTTTGGGAGGTTGAGAGTTGAGGCTAAAATTCTGGAGACTTGGCAGCTATGTTATATAGTCCATATCACTCAAAATTTCAGCAAGACATTATTGTAGGGATATATCTTGTTTACGTTTAAACTACTAATGGGACATATACAGTGCAACCTCTTTTATGGCAATTTCTCCTTGTATAATAAAGTCATGCATTTCAAACCTCTAATTAATTCTTCCCCTAAGAATTCTTTTCCCTAAGTCTTTTATGCAAGAATTCTTTTGTAGTGTCTCTGTAAAAGAGGTTTCACTGTATATCGTACGTGCATCACACCACATTGACTATGACTTATTCCAGCCCGTGGTTTGAAAATTGATGGATAAAAAAAATCCAAATGTTAAATTTGCCTTATTTATGACTTAATCTGTTAATTTTCTTAATAAATCGGGAAAAGGGGGAGGAGATAAAAATTTCATTTTAATTCATAGTCAAAGGGTTACGAGGAGCTATCAAATCAAGTGGACAGTGCCAAATTAAAGACTAATAAGGCACCACAATGATTTCATGGCTTGAAGTTTCAGCATCAAAGCATTTGATACAGTCGGGGGAAGAAAAACATACGTAACTACCATAAAACTGGGTTTTCCTAGGAGCAGGTTACCTACAGCATAAAAACGCAGATTTGTTAAAAACCTGAATTTTTTTTTTTTTAACCAATCAGCACACCATAGAAAACCTTTTCCTAGGAAAATCTAGCTTAATGCATCGATTTGAGATATATGAATCATTCATTCAGAATGAAAAAGGCACACAAAATGTTCGGCATTGGATTATTTAATACATCCGAGAATATTATGTACATTCGCTTTTTCTTTAACCAAAATTGGCATTGCATTCAAACAACATTTACAAGCAGTGTTTTGCAATCAATATACAATATTTCTTATAGTCTTTCAAATATAATTCACTCATAATGGTAAATATATAAACAATCACCAATAAATATATTTCAGTATATCTACATAGTAAATGAAAATTTTCTTTTGAGCTGCACCAAAATACAAGCCATGTTTAATAATTAGACTTTTTGCAGGAAATAGCTTTTTTTGTACAAAAATATGTATTATGCCGATAGTGGAAGGTTTCTCCAAATTTGCATCAGATAATTTTTTTTATCACAGCATAAAATTCAGAAATTTTCATAGTTTATATCAAAGTATAGAAGTAGTAGTTAATACGAAATACTTCATTTTTTATTTACGCATGCATTAAAATGATTTAGGCTAGTGTAAATATTTAACTTGATCGATTTTTTTTGCTTAACGTTCAATATAGTTTTTCAATAAAAATTTATGAAAAATAACATGAATTACAACTCTGAGTATTTGAACGTAGAGATGTAAAATTCTGGAGAAAAATCTTTCGGAAAATATTCGAGATTATTCTTAATATTCTCATTAAGGAGAATATTCTCTTGTTATTTGTAATATAGTTACTTATAATATCCTTGAGAATATTCACTTACTGGGGAAATATTCTTATAGAAAATAAGAATTGTTCTGAAGTTAATAATTATCCTTCCAGATGAGAATATTTTTCAGTTACTGAAATCTTTCCAGAGAGAATAATATCAAGAATATGTAATAACACGTATTATATAATAAATAATCTTGATAAATAACTTCAGAATAATTATTTGATAAAAATTTTTCTCTAGTAATTTATAATAGTAGTCCTTTGAGAGAATATTCTCCAGAGAATGTCCTTCTCTCTTCCCGTCAAAAAGATGGGTATATTGAAGTTTTAGACCACAATATTAAAGTTTGAAAACAAAAAAATTAAACCAACAGGGCTGAATTGCACAACTTTTAAAGAAACGCGAGTGATACAGAATTTAAGTGTATGTGCATTGAAGAAAACAATTGTATCTTAGAATGAAGGTGATTATATAAGAATAGCTTCCTTTATCAATCAACTTTGATTTAGTTTCTTTTGTTGTGAACTTATTTTAAAATTAGATAAATTTTTAGAAATAACTTTTTAAGGTTTTAATCTAAAGGGTTCTAAAATATTTATAACCAAACTTTTAAAGCCTCTCATCATGATCTGGAGAATATTCTCGAACTAAAAGTTGTCATTCGGGGTGATTACACTAAAAATTGTTTTGTTGTAAATGATACAGGCAATAAATACTGATTTATATTTCACAATATAAACAAAATTGGGAAAAAAATTTAAATTTAAAAGAAAAATATTCTTGATTATTCTCCAATTTTTACATCTAAGAGAATATTCTTACCTTGCATCTCTATCTGAACATTAATGTTATATTACAGTGTTTCTCAAAGTGTGCATCGTGGCTTCTAGGGATGTTGCCAACCTTTATCAGGGGTGTCATCGTGAGCTGCAGATATAGAGTTGTTTCCATATTTATGCTTTGAAATGGTTCTTTTGTTTCTATGAAACTATTCTGGGGACCTATGTTGGAATCATGAATTTGGTAGAAGAGCTGCGAGTGACAAAAGTTTGAAAACCACTGTTATATTACATTGAATACATAATTTTAAAAAAGAAAAAACTCATTCGTCGGAGAAAAATTGGATGCAAGATTTATATAGAATGAGCCCACTATAAAGTTACATGATCAGGAATCATGGTTTTGATAATGTCCTGAGATTTCAAGGAAAACTCCTTCCCTCCGAAGATAATCTAAAACAAGCACTTTTTAAAAAGTAAAATGCTTGTTATTACAATATATAAACTGAAGATTGTGCAACTCCTAAATGAAGAGCTGCAACAAAGCCATTCCTTAGCATTCAAGGTTAAATATTGTGAGAATTATTCATCCTCACAATGCAAAAGTTTCACAATTTAAATTTATTTACTGATAGCGATGGTGTGTGCATGTCTGCTAATCAGGACTAACACAATTTTTTCTAATAAAAGTGAGAATGCATGGTAAACATTCCAACCATGAACGTGGCTAGATGGAGGTATGGGATGTTTGTCCCCCCAAGGATACGACTGTAGGGAGTGGTTATAGAGCTCTCACTATATTGATTATCTTGAAATTGATCACTACAATAATTAATCAACAAAAATTAATAAAAATCAATTATATTAATAGTTAATAATATCAGTAATTAAAAGTAAATTTAGAATATAATTGAATGAATAATAATTCAAAGGTAAAATCACATCCCTCTCACAACATTCATTAATTTTCTAGTGTCAGGGTTCCTTCAAAATGTTGATAATAAGCAAACATTTCATTAAATCACTAAGATTACAAAAACCTTTTTCTTTCCCCAATGTCTAGTCCACACTACTAATATATTGGGTTTTATTGACGGCAGAAATACAGTAAAACCTTTGATTATCCATGCTAGTGTTGGGAAAGTGATCCTGAATGACTGAAAAATATAATTATCTTTTTTATCTAAGCAGGCCTGTCTTAACAGCATCATGGACCAAGGAGTCTTGCAAATTAGAGAAAATTTCAACAGGATCTTATTTTTGTGAGACCCCATCTTCTCCTGAGGTGCCAGGGTGGGCTCATTTGTTATGACAGCCATTCAGCACAGTTATAAAATGTACTACTAGAATGACACTAACAAGGATCAGCACTATTCCAGCCAATGAGAAATGCATACATGTGACCACATTCAAAGTTACACCATTTTTGCCCACCTTATTGCAACTGGAAAAAAAAAAAAAACTATTTCAATTAAGTTACCTACATTTCCTGTAATTGGCTGTAAAGTGCTGATTGCCCCAGGATAATTTCTGGTTCTTATATATACACACACATACCGGCTGCCGTTTCAACATATTGACATGGGAGTTCATAAAAAATAAGGGGGGCAGTTCTACAAAAAGGAAATATTTGTTTTCATCACAACTTTCACAAAATTTTATATGATTTTGACACCAAAATCATTAATCTTTCTTGACCAATGAAAAGAGAAAAAACCAACATCACAGATATGGAAGAGATGAATGTGAAATTTTTTCATAGCCTGGTTACTCCACTTCCCAGTTTATCCGCGAAAGGACAATCAAGATTCTACTGTATGTTGTTAATTTTTTATGAAATCCTTACAAGAGAAAAACAGTAAATTCAATTAAAAATATGTTTTGATTTAACTTTCACCTCATATCATGCAGAAAACAAAAGAAACATGTAATTGAGTTTAAATATTGCGTTTACCATAGTTTTGTGGATAATCCTTCACACAGTGAATGGAGGGAAAATTTTTAACTTTGCAATACTGGATAAATGGATTGTTTTGGTAAAAATCTTTCCTCTTGGAAAAAATAAGTTTTTTTTTCTCTGCAAAATTGGCTGAAATCTCAGGCAGCATAGACTGGTGAGTTAACCTACGTAGGCAGTTTCCAAATAAAAAAGCAATGGCCAAAAGAGATTGCTTTTTCCACGGATATAGATGCTGTGTGACGAGAATATGGAACAGTCTTCCATCAGAACTTATTGTGGCCTCCTACGCAAGATTTGCTCCAGCTATTGAGGATTTCGACCTATGCTTCCCTATCCGACTATATTTTTTTTTCCAGTATAAATGCATTTCATGCCTTCTGGGGTTATTGAAAATATATAAATTTTTGTAACCATCAATAAATTTGTTTCTTCTTTATTACTGATTAGCCCTCAATTTTGAATTGCATATTGTGTAACAACAGTCGAAATGGTTCATAATAATCATACAATGAAAGCAAATATGAAATAAATATTTGATGAATCCGTGGAATGAGATTGACATGGTTCATACTGTCCTAGAAAAAAAAAAAGTTCATTTTCAAGGCCTTGAAAATGAATTTTTTTTAAGAATTCTGTGAGAGTCCTTGAAAAATTTGTGTTTTCCGAAATAGTTTTTGCCACTTTTTTTTTTTACTTCGTAAGTGATGTCCTTAAAAAAGTGCAAAGCACAGGGAAAAAGCCTTAGTAGCCAATAACCCTGGATAATTGGATTTAAAGCACGTTTTCCCCCATTATTATAAAGCCGGGTTTTCGTAGGAGCAGGTTTTTTGTGCCGCGTGCAAAGTGAATCGCCCAGCGTCCACTCACCAATAATAAGAAAACAAGTTCGACTGTTTTCCTAGAGAGCGCAACAAGCCTCACACGGCAGTGTTTTACGTCGGGTGTGATTGGCCGACTGTTTCTGGAGGAGTCAAATGCGTTGTGCGCCACTCGTTTTACCGATCTTTTCATTTTTGTTTTCTTTCACTTCTCTTCATCAAGCTCGATGCTTCCCTTCAAACCGGAGCATGCAGATGACAGAGTAGCTGATAGCAGGGCTGTGAGCTGATGCGCCACGGTAGGAATACACAAACACCTAGTGTGATTATGTAAAACGTTTCTGTCTATGCGAAATGATACAGTTTGGTTCATGCGGCGCCAAAAACCTATGTTGGAATGTTTTTTCCCTTTTTATTCTCTGTGCACGTGGAACCGCTCCGCCCGACGCAATATGTAAATCGCTGGCGGCATGCTCTCACCCTCACGGGAGCTCGGCTTTGTACTGTAGGCTGGTTTTTTTCCGCGTCTATGTCGGGATTGTTTTTTTTCTCCCTGAGATTGCTGGTTGTTATTTGTCGGCCGTTTTATTTATTTCTTTTATGATCGTAAATGATCTTGTTTTTTTTCTTTGCAACTTTCATGGAATAAAAGCTAGCGTTCAAAATGAACTTCCGATCGTTGTTTTTTTCTTCAGCTCAGTCGGCACGCTCTGGCCCCCAACAACCAACCAATACCTATTTCTAGAGTAGAAGTCCTTCTGTTCTAGAAGGTATTGCAACAACCCACTTCTAGGAAAACCCAGCTTTATGGTAGCATGTATCCTGTGATCATATGTAGACGTATTTGGAGTCGTTGGAAGTCATTAAACTTTTGTACTAGGTATTTTTTCTGGAGGACTTGAGAAATCAATATCTTAATAAAAAAAGTGTCATAATTTTTGCCGAAATAATTTCAGCCTTTCGGTCCGTAAGTGAGCGAAGCTTCCTCTGATTACTGTCAACTATAGGCGGAGATTGACTTGGAAGTCTGGGGGGGGGGGAGGGGGGACACGATGATGATGTCAATTCATATATGCATATATACATTAGATCAGTCAACTTCACATCCCCCCGCCGTATCTCCGCCCATGCTGTCTAAGGTTGTATAAGGTTCTTTAAAGAAAGAAAACAAAAAATGAGTAGCAAGTGTGTGTACTTTTAATTACTTGTGTGGCTGAAAAATCCCTTTTATCAGGATAGGTTGCTGAGTGTGCCAGACAAAAATGTCGCCAAATGCAAGCTGTACTTCAATGGGTGAATCGGCGCTGAAATCCATTGAGCTTATATTACTGGAGGGAGTATGACGCAGGGCCATAACTAGGATTTTTGTATTGTCTTGCCGCCCCCACCAATTCGGAATTCGATAATTTTATAACGGTGTTCACCTAAAAATTGCCACCCGGGGCAGTTGCTCCCCCCCCCTCCTGCATTCTAGTACCGGTATGACGTCAGTGGTCTACATAATTACTTGGAAGATCACGTGACGCGTTGAATGTCGGCGCATCTCCGTTATTTTCTAATGGCATCCATAGTTGTTTAAAGGAGTTTAAAACAATAAATGAAAGATATAGTTCCAGAATTAATGAAAGAAAAAATTACAGAATTAATGAAATATAATTCCAAAATTAATGAAATATAATTCCAAAATTAATGAAATATAATTCCAAAATTAATGAGAGATAATTCCAAAATGAATGAAATAATTTTAGAATCAATAAAAGAATTCAGCATTAGCGGAAGAAACAAATCCAGAATTGATGAGAGCAATTACTCCAAAAGTTATGAAAAATTATTCCAGAATTGTTGAAAGAAATTATTCCAGCATTAATGAAATAAATAAATTCAGAATTAATGAAAGAAATAATTTAATCTTTTTCTATCTTTAGAAGAGTTCTTTTTTTTAGTCTTTAAAAGGAAATTAATTGCAATACTTAGAGACTAAACTACGTTTCAATGAGGAAATTGACAGGCACGAACTGTGTTATTCAATGTGTCATATGTTTTGTATGATATATATGTGTATGTGACCTCCTTTATTCATTACAGATGATGTGAAATAAAGTAGGTAGAAATGTAATCTCTGAAAGTTTTAATCAAAATTAAATATGCACCTATTCATGTTAAAAATATGCGTTTGTAAAAAAGTCCTTGAATTTTTAAGTTTTACCTTGAAAAGTGCTTGAATAGTCCTTGAATTTTTTTTCGTTGGAAGAGTACAAACCATGATTGATTTCGACACATTTACTAGTGAAAATAGAGCAATATGTAGAGAAAATCAATGAGAAGAAATTGTTAAAAATTAGGAAAAAATAGGCCATAAAAACTATTCAACTCGAGGCTGTAGTGTGCGGGCATATCCAATATATTTAGTTTTCTGAGGAAAGATACTTGGACATATGAACTGTGAAAAGAAAAGTTGGTCTCTACTGGAAATCAAACCATAGGTGGAGACAGACATGAAAGTCTGGAGGAGGAAATCTTCGCCCATGAATCAAACCCAGGTAATCTGGGAAGCGCGCTGACCAATGTACCACAGAGGCAAAGATTCTCTTTTCCTATAACACACACCCAAAGTAGCGTGATGATGCACAGAGTAGAAATACCAGTTTTCTTTAACTTGGCAATATTCCCCCAAGTGGCGACTGTAGAGACACATGTTATTTTCTCAGAGCACAACACATCAAGAAGATAATTTCTAGATAATCACGCAGAGATAAGTTGGTGGTACACAGGGAATCAAACCCTGGTCCTCTTATTTAGCAAATGCACTAACCAATATACTTTACCACACACACATTCAATTTAGGTACTACACATAGCATTTGGCCATGTTTGCTACACCACAGTAATTTTACGCACATATTTAGAAAGAGACTTGGACTTCCAGCCTTATGTTTGTGTGGTCATGTCAGTACACAATTTATTGTTCTACATTTGGAAGTAGTGCCTCGTTATGCCATAAACAATTCTGTGTATGTGAATACCACACTATTCCAAGGAAATTTACCTTGCTAGATATGTTGAGGTGAGACCAGATGAAGTCACCTGGTCTCAGCTAGGAATCAAACAATACAAACACTGATACGAGGTGCTGTAGAGGCATTCGCAGTCAGTCTCCCTCAACTCTGAGCAAAAGCCCCCCCCCCCCAGGTACGTTGGTAGAGACACACATCCTTTGGTACTTCAGGCGAGTGTCATCTGAATGAGCTACTTCGTCAGGGTCCTTAACCTAGGTCCTCTACCAAGCTGGCAAGAGCACTAACACATATACTACTGGAGAAAAGTATGTGGTAGCGCTTACACACTAATTGAGGCAAATTGGTGATAGAAATCATCACATTGCATATCATAATGATACATATCGACATACAATAATTTAGCTTGAATTAATTTCTCAGGATGTTAGAAAAAGAAAAAGCCTTTATCAAATTGTATCACAGGAAAATGTGTTGAAACTGGAAATTTTCAAATAATGAAAGGAAACGTGAAAATTTACACATGAAAAGAGAAATATTGTACACAAATAATTTACAATGAAAAACATTTGCATTAAGAAAAGATTGTTGTCTTTTTTTGATCGAAAAAGGCAGGAATTGTGGAAAGTGGTGGTCAGAGAATAAACAAGATTTGTGTCGAGTTCACTGATCAACACTTAGTTGAAATGGACAACTTCTTCTACGAACGTATAGCTTCCCTTTCTGCCAAGGGTTCTGTAACTTCATGGGCTGGAAATCATCCCTCAAACAGCGCTCTCTGGAACCAACCATGACCATAAGGCAGAAATTTTGTAAATGACTGTTTCCGTAAATGGGTCCTCCTCTACCTTTTAACACAACAGCCATATTTAGCTGCTTCACTACCAGATCAACTACCTCGCGAGCTGTTGTCATCGGAGTGATGTGTAATTTGACACTAGTTCCACTTGGAAGTCCAGTCTCGTAAGCAGCATAAACACGTATGATTCCAGACTGGTCATCATGGCTGAGGTCAGATAAAAGTAATGGAATGTCTGCATCTGACTTATCTGCTCTTTTGCTTTCGTCTCCAACACTACAAGCACTGTCTTTAGAATAAATACTGAGTTTATCCTCATCCACCATCACATCTAGGGAAGATAAACTTCCAGTGAAAGAGCTACGGATACTATCTCTTTTACCCCTGAGTTCTTTTGGAAGATTTTCACAATCTCGAATCCCTAATCTCTCCGCGCTGTGAGCTTTGGGGCAAGAGCTTTCAATACCATCATCCAGAAACATGTCTGCACCACACATGTGCAAACGCGAAGTAGAAGAACACCTCCTTATTTCACGGACCCAAGTTCCATTCATTCCTCCACTCAATAAGTTTGAGTTTTTATCACATGTTTTATTTCTTTCAACTCTCTCTGGAATGGATTCTTCTGTTGAAGCATGGCATGATGTCGGACTAGTAGAACTTGAAGTTGCTTGGTCTAACCAAGCATTTTTGAGTGGTACACCACCTGATGACTGTTTGTCTCTTGCAAACATGAGCACATCCATGATCCACCGAACAGCTCGCCAAGTATTATCCACTTGAGTTTGCAGTTCTTGGAGTTCATTCAGGCGAGATTTAGCTTGAGTTACTTCAGATGTAGAAAATGCCTGAAAAATTATTTAATAATAAAATTTAACATTTAATAATAAAATCCAACCCTTGATTAACATAGGTTTGAAATAACCAAGAGCTTTGCATGTTACGCACAGGCACTGTTTTCAGAGCACCTTTAGCAGTATATTCAAAATGTTATAAAATAACAAAGAAATACATTATTTGACCATGTCGCTGTCAAGCATAATGAACTTGTTGCTTGTCAATATTACCAACTGACAATAAGTTGTATTGAAATAAGGCAACATTGTAAGGAAATGTGCTATCTAGTTGTAATTGTGTTAAGGTGTGGGTGGCTGCAGACACCCACACGTTTTGCGTTTTGTTTTTTATTCCTGTTTTCAGTTGACAACTCCATTGATAATGAAGTTGATCCTAGCAACAGGATCGTTACTATTTTCGTGCATGGAGGAAAGAATACAAGGAGGTGACATCACACACGCAAATTGAAGCCGTTATGGCAACCTATGGGCCCAAACAAACTGCTTTTTTCCCTATACTTAACATGTGTTTTGCCAGATCGAATTCTTTTAAAATATTAATAACTAAATAAATTTCAGCACTATGACTGTTTAATGCGTCTTCAGGTAATCTACATGATCCGATAATGGGCAAAGATAAAATCTTATTCTTATATAAGCGGTTGTTGTATTTTTAATTTATTTTTAAAAGGGGGAAGATCATTTTTCACTCTCAACTCGTCATAAGTTTTTAGTTCAGTGCTTTCAATTGATTTTAAAAATTCAATGTATCCCATTAATGTCTATGGGAATATGATTAATTAAATTAATATGAAGCTCCAATAAAATGCAATTTTCATAATTTTTTCTTTCAACTGTTTATTTAGCCTTTGTTTCGTTCATACATTCGTTCTTGAATACGTATTACTGAAGTATATGCCGCCCATCCGAACCTTCCGCTATGTAGATGTAGTATTGAGAAAAAAATATTAAAAATAAGCTTTTTTACGAGCTGCAATAAGTCATCTCACTGGCCTATAGTATTTAGGAAAATAATCACTAGAACTGGTTCCCCCCCCCCTCTTTATTTTGTGCCTATTACTTTGCTTTTAAAGTGGTATGTGTATGAAAATTTCACAAAAAACAGTTTCGAATTGAATTTGAAATCTAAAATTCTGTGTTCGAGTTTTTGTTCTACCTGGACTGGAAATATTGCTACAATATTTTAATATAAACGGCTGAAAGGCATTATATATGCTAATGTTTTGCATATATGTTTTTCGCAAAAAAAGTCAGATTTTTTTCAAACACCGCTTGTTCAAGTGTCTTTGTCTTGAACATTGTCTCTCTCTCAGCACTGAGGTGTTACATGCTTTGGCATAATTTTTTTAAAATTAAAATGCTGAGAAGAAATTTTGTGGCATAAGATATGGGTAAATTTTGGTTATTTTTGCAAAAGGTTCCATGTTGTTGAAATTAATATTCGAAAAAAAATAACTAAAATTGTCAAAGCTCTCGTTCAATTGTATAAATATATCCACAGAATTTGAGAAAAAAAAAATTGAGTTCCTGAAGTGAAAAGAAAATTTTTAAATGTTTTTTAAAAACGGGGATGTTTCTCATAGGAAAGTATGGGAAGCCACGGTTTGTTTGGGCTTACTTGGTCCCTTTAATAGAGGCTTCATCTGACAACCCTGATTCCCCATACTTTCTCAATGGATGCGATGGTCACGCCACCTCCTGTTATTCTTTCCGCCACAATTTCTGTGTGACATCATGACGACCTTGACCATGGTGCCAGAGGGCATTTTCCTATGACACCAACTAAAACCAAAGCTTGGGATTGGTTGGCTCTTTTGGCTGCCAGACCAGTTGCGCCGTGACTGACACACACACATGCCTTTTTCCCTCTACATAAGAAAGGTGTGCCATTGCATCAATGATTATTTCTGTTTACATACTGTTACTTGTTACCACCACATTATGAGCTGAGCCGTTTTTTAAAGTGAGTGAAACCTATTTCTGAAGTTTAAAGTTTTTGAGATGACCGACGAAGCATATGTAGCCCAGTGTGTCAGAACATTTTATTTTATTTCCTGCCATTTTAATAGAGTAAAACTTGTCTATAATGGAGATACTCTGATGACCAGATAATGACTGATAATACTGTGTAGACCTAGAAAAAAAATATTGTTATAGACAGGAGCATTTGTGCTATTTCCTAATGAATAAGAATTCCGCTGATACCAAAGAAAATATCGTTATAGGCAGGTTTATAATTATAGACAGTATCGTTATAGGCAGGTTTATCATTATAGACAGTATCGTTATAGGCAGGTTTATCATTATAGACAGTATCGTTATACACAGGTTTTACTATATGTGAATAATGATTAATATTAATACAGTCGATTCCTGTTTTAACAAATATCATTGTAGCAAAATTCTTGTTTTAATGAAAACTTTTAATTAACAAAATAAGTTTACATAGAACTAATATAAAAATTTGGAATTCCTTTATAATGAAATTTCGTTATTACAAAGTGATTAATTTATCACTTATTACAAAGTGACGTAAGTAGTGTTATGCAGGATGTTCAAGTAGGAAATCTTGTGCTCATAAAGAATTGGTGTGTCTGTTGCAATGGGCAAGTTAGAGTTATGGAAACATACCTTGGAAATGATGGAAGCGTTAGAGCGGTGTGTATGCACATTTTGTGTAATACGTTCAAAAGGCTCATATGATCTAAGATATGCCAACTTCCATTGAACTGATACAAATCTGATGAACCAGAGGGTTCACGGGAAGGGGGGTGAGTGGTATATTAGAGCTTATGCAAGATATTATTTTGAGAAAAATAAGTTATGTTTGCTATAAATATTTAGTCTATGTATATTATTCCATGTTTATTCCATTTCAGGGCTATTTCTCCTGGCGTTTTGGTCCTCCTTTGCTCTTTTTCAAGAAAGAAAGTGGTGAAAGTTTATGGTAAAAACTGGCCAGGGAAAAAAGTTTAAAAAATACTCAATGCCAACCTCATACATACCCTCTAGATCAGTGGTTCTCAACCGTGGGCCATATGGCCCCCTTGTGGTACTAAGATACTTCAAAGGGGCCACAACAGGTGGTTTGGAGAGCTGAGAAGAAAAATTAAGGTGTGAAGAAATAAAGATTTTTTTTTTAGTGACTAACACTTACAGTGAGAAAGAGAATCAAACAAAACCACCCATAAAACCAGGGCCTTCTTTAGGGCATGGACCCACCCAGGCCTCACCGCCTACATTTTGCAACAAGTTCCCTAGGATGGGGTTTTCCTCAAGTCCCCGGCTAAATTCTTCAGACCCCCTTCCCTATATGAAATTTATTGTATGAAAAAAAAATTATGAAAACCATATTAGGCCCCGGGCTGTAGCTCTGTCAGTCCCACTCTTGTGAGGGGCGTCATGCCCATAAGTGACCCCACCTTATATTTTGTATAGTACAATTAATTTTGAAAATTAGTAGAAAATATGTAGGCTGTTTATTTCCAGCTAAAATATGGGACTACCATAGCATCACTTTGCCCAAGGAGGGGGGCTCCCCATGATATTGAGACAGTCCTGGTAGAACTTGGACTAGCGGGGAGATCAATAAATTCTAGGCTAGTCTGGAGGCCAATTATCTTTGCAAAATTTTCGTTCAGTATAAATTCAATGAAAAAAAATCATTTCAATACGTATAAAGTGTCTTGCTTCTAAATGAGTTGAAAACTCTGGGTAAGACAGGGGAGCCATGAGAAAAAAATATGGTTCAAAGGGGGCCACGGGCAAAAAAAAGTTAAGAAACACTGCTCTAGATCATCTAATGGTCATACGGGACGACTGAAGGAAATTGAGAGAGAGGCACCTCTCTTGAACTGGGTCTTGCTGAATACGGATTCATGCGACTCTTGCTCAGCCAATTAGTACTGGCAGGATTTTTTGTGTTTGGTTTACTATTTTTCCCTTTATACCAAAAAGAGTGGGTCCAAGGTACATCAAAATGATTGTATATATGACAACTGGCAGCAAATGTGTTTAACAAAATTAGAATATTAACACACAGATCCTTCTTTATTGATTCAAATTACCCTTCTCCCAACTTACACTACCTACTTTTTTTTCTTTCAAATCGAGCACAGCCTGAGTGAGTGACTAGCATTGTGCCAGGTTTTTCAGTGCTGCCACCTATATTTCAGAAGTGAAGTGCAATGTCTGAATATTTGTAGGCTTTTTGCTCTCTCTGGTGAGACTTTTTAACGGGGAGATCGGCATTCGCACCTCGAAGTTAGGAACCACAGAAAACCAACTTCAGTCAACCACCAATGTGGTGCCGGTGGGGTTCGAACTCAGGACTTTGCAATGTGAGTCAGTCACTATGACCATTCAACCACCACACTTGCTACCAACTGTCCAAATCTGATCGTTTGAAAAAATGACTTGGTTTCTAGAATAAGGTGTACAGTAGGGTGTGGGGTCACTGTTCTATGTAAATTTTTTTTTATTTAAAATTTCTATCCAGCACAGCACGAAAAGCTGCCAAATGATGTCTTCAGCCCACAATACATTTTTTGAAGAATGTGTTATCATCTTCTGCCTCCAGAACGACTTCAAAGAATACATATTTTGAAAAAAAAAACCTTTTTTGATGATTTGTCACAGTAAGGTTTAAAAAAAAAAAATTATGTCTCTCTTTTAAAACAAATACAAATCGCATGAGTAACGTTTATTTATTAAAAGAAAAAGTTTACAAAAGTGGCATTTATATTATCATATTTCAAAAATAGCATGAATCCTTCTTACTATTGAATTTCGGCACAACGTTTCAAGACTTACTAACCAAAACGGCTACCCAGGCCAAAGAATTTCTAACTGCCGGAGTAAAAAGAGTATGACAGTGGATCAGATATATTCTACTTATGCCAGTCAATGAGATAGATGTAAGATGATACATCAAATTTTACAATAGGAAGTTGAAACAATCAGAGTCCATTTTTCTGAATGCGGTGGTCTGCTAGTTCATGGATGTTCAGTTCAGAGTCGGTCAGCATTGCGATCAATGAATTTTCAGGGTGTGCAAAGTAAGTGTTTCTTTGAGAATTACGGGATATATTTTGCCTTTCAGTTCTGCGGGCAAATACCTAGTTGCAGCGATGAATTTGAACAGGTGCTGTGTTCCATCTCTGCAGGAAGGGTGAATTTTGATAGCAAAACAAGTTGGAGCATAAAACTTGACATACGTTGCTAGAATTATTAAATTTTCAGAAGGAGATTTCATCAAAATGTACAAAAGTAGAATTCGATTAGCACGAGTTAACCATTGGGCATGAGACATTTAGCCTGGCAATTTCATCATTTTTGTTACTCCATGGTCATTTTTCTGCACAGGGGCTAATTAGACCGGGACCTACAATTTATTGTCAATTCTAAATGGCAGGCTTGTTTTTATACTCATCGAGAGGTTGGTGCACTAACCTCTTGATTGAGGATTCCCTATGGTAGCAATCTTTTTCTGCTGTCATGTCGCCCTTTTTGTTCTACCTGTGTCAGGAAATAACTTGGTTCTGTTGAAATAACTTGGAACGAAATACAGTTTTTTTCACATATTTCTATATCTTTGACTTAAAATGTTTTGGGTCCCAATGTGCTGCCATCAATATGTAGAAACAAGTGTCGAAAGGGGAATTAGTTCATATACAGTAAACAGATAATGCACCGCAATGGCTTGTCTAACCTTTTTTCAAGCAGACATATAACACCTCCATATTTACTAACATTCACATTAGTTCCATGTCACACCCAACTGCCACTAAAGACTCCATAGATATTTCTAATTCCAAGAAGAAATCGAAGATTGCTTGTTCTATGCATTCAGATGTGCCAGAAGCTGGCGCTTTGACGATGGTTCCATTATCAATGGGATATGTTCAAGAATGCTCTGTCTGTACATTTTTCTGTCCCTTCCTGATATAATTAAAATTTTATCCTTCAGTCCGTTGAAGTATATAACAGTTATTTGTAGAACTTTGGTAGATTAGGAAGCTTTTTTCTCTAACAGGTATATTTTGTATTTGGGGCAAATGCAGTCTTTGATTTTCTTACACTTGCAGGTTGAAATAAAAACTTCATAACATCTTCATAGGTTGGTAATATATTGCATTTAACGTCACTTGAATCATGAAATAATGGACATTTCTACTGTGAACGAGTACGATCCGTGATGAAAATGGCACAAACAAGCGCAACACAACCTCGCCTTATTCAGTCGGAGTTATACTAGGAAACATGGCCATCCCATGCGCACGCATAGTCTTCCTAGATTCTCCCTCATTCTACCCACCCCTCACAACTACAACGTGATGAATTGTCTACTACGTTTGTAGACAGTAACGTAATTGGTCGAAACCCTAACTAAAACCTACCTTGAAAGAAAAAAAAATCAAAAATATCGAAAAGAAATCAATATCAATCCGGAGGCAGTTACACTAAATCAGAATGTAAAAAAAATCAAGTGTTATTTTGAGACCATTTAGCACCTTTTTATCACTGTGGCCCTTAAAAAAATGCAAATTTTATTTTTTTGACCCACCCTAGTGTACAGCACAAACTTATGTATACGAGTGCAATAGACTCACTAATTTTGCATATATTAGACCAGGGTGTGCAGGATTACTGAAATTTGTGGAGGTCAATTGAAAAAGTCCATTAAATAATATAAACTTCTTTGCACAGACATGCAGTGACATGGTTTTCTTTCCTCTTCAATACTCTAAGAAACCCTACCTAAAAGCACTGGATTATTGGAGAGCCAAATTAGCTCACAGCTAGATTATTGGAATCTACTGTACATATACTTATTTTCTTTGAGTGAACCCATAACCACTTCATTGTCCTTATGACTACCATTTGTTCTTTCTTCTATATCCCTGCACTCAAATAAGGCTTTTTGTTTGGTCGTATTATAGCTGAAATGCTATGTGCTGCTTTAACAGTACCAATTTGTTTGGTCAAGTATTAAGAAATAAAATAATTGATCAAAATATTTGAATGAGTTGGGAAGTAGTATAATTTAAACTTACTTCTCTATGGGCATGATTTGCCACAACTGTGTCCATTTCTAAAATTGATGACAAACGAGAGTAACGGGAGATAAAATTTGGCTTGTAGGTTGACATGTGAACTAGGAAAAAGAAAAGACGCAGTTATACAAAACAATGGACAAATAAAAAAATAGTGTGATAACTATCTCAATGAGACAAACTTTTAATTAAAATCTTTCAATATGCCAATTTAATTTGAAAAAGAAAAGAAAAACCTTCATTTTATTTATTTTAAACAAAATGTTATCCCTATAGATCAGTGTACAGCAGTGGCTCTCAAACATTTGTGACCCACAACTCCCCAAAATACTTTAATAGATATTGTGCATTCATAAATTATCTAATTTAAAGCATGAACAGTCACATACATCAATATCACCAGTTAACTGTGAAGCCCATAGCAGCCGTGAAATGCACTTTGGGAAACACTGGTGTATTCAATCATTTTTTATGTAGCTGCAAAACTACTCAAATTCACACTACAGATAAACAGTAATTCATCAATGAAAGTCAACAAGTTATAAGTTGATAAATGATGATAATGTTGTAAATTAAAAATTACTCATTTCAAACACTTGTACAGGCAAAGAGATGCATTCCACTTTATATGTCATCTGTTCATTTTGACCAGGAACTGAGCACACACTTTCAACAGGCGGTAGCACCAACAAGAAAGACACATCATCACTCAGTTCTATTATCTCAACATCATAGAACCTAAGAAAATTTGAAGAGAAATTTTAAGCATTTCAATTGATCAAAATTTTAGATATGCCTCGAAAGATTTTGTAATAAAAATTTTCTACGCCAAATATTTCTATCTGTAAATTTTTGAAGAAAAGAAACAGCCCTTTAATGTTCAATTTAAAATACTTCAAAATCGAACAGAGATGCCAATGATGTGCTATAGCACATCAAATACCCGGAATTGTGGAAAATGGCTCATAAAAATTTAGTTCATGCATCCCCCGGGACAGTGAAAAACCCTCCAACTTTTTCTTCTTTGTACCATCTGTCATGATTGCGTGACCTTGAAAAAGTATTTTTGCTACTTTGAAGTACAAATGAAGCATTTCACAGTACTGTATTGCATTGATATTGTTGCAGAAGGTTGCAAAACAAGAAGCGGTTCGACGGACAAACACAGATTTATTTACAGAACAGCACTTTACATGTATTTACAAGCTAAGCAGAGAGCTAACAACTTTCTTGCAAAGTTTAAACGCAACTGACTTTTCATCCAGTCTCTCTCTATTAGAGTCTCTTTTAGCCTGTCTAGCCTCTCTCAGTCTGCCATCTTGTGAGCGCCACGGTATTTATAACCCAGATAGAAATTTAGATAGAATTTTGTGGAAAGTTCTTTTTATTTCACAGTTTCCTAGTCGGCGGCGCTACCGTAGGGAGGGGCGGGACTTTCTAGATTTTTCTCTACATGCCCCGCCAGTTCTCCGCCAATTGCATGTCTCTGCGCTTAGACCGAAACCGGTATCATAGATATTTCTATCGAACAAATCGCGCCATCTATCGTCGGAAGTTCGTAACAATATACACACCGGTTGCTGAAGAATAAGATGACGGATATCTGATTGCATCCTTGAATGAGGGGCATAAACCAAATTTCAAAATTTCAGAGTTTCTATTGCCCTTCGGGTTTTCTCCCCGCTGTTTACATACTGGAAATTATGGTGTTTTTTTTTTTTCTGCTGCTATCCACATCTGCACTCAAATACATCGTCTATACAGCATAAATATACCTTGTCCCTACAAGATTGCAAATATGCATTTTTTGAAAAATCAAAGGATTTTTTGGAATGCCCGTTCAAATTGTAAAAAGTTCCTGAGAATCAGAGAAAAAACCTGTAAAAATCTACCTTGAATATACAGTTTCGTCATCTAGCTGCTATACGGTAGTTACAGTTTCACATCACGAAAATCACGGGTGTGCACGCAGAATCAGCTTTTGGAGGGGCAAAAGTACTTCACAGAAAGTTTGGGTGTCTAACACTCAAAAACAATTTTAAATTAACAGACTGTAAAAGAATATTTTTTCCCAATACATTCCCAGTAATTTTCTACTAAAATACTTTAAATTTCTGATCATCTTGGGGGGGGGGGGGGGAGAAGCTTTTTGGCCTTTGGCAAAAATCCGGGTTTGGAACGTGCGATTGCACAGTGGTGATCGGCTGAAAATATGTTTTCTAAGGTTTTCCAACTTTGAGGTGGTTATTCCTTTGAAAAAAGCTCTGGGGTTGCCATGACAATCACTCAGATGTACAACATAAACAAGTGTACATTAAATTTCAAATCCATGCATTACCAATTAGGAGGATAGATGCAGGACTGCAACTGGGGGGGGGTGTGTTTGAGCAGGCGAGTCAGGTGCCGTGGGCTCTGGACTATAGGGGGGGGGGTGCCAAATTCACACTTTATATAACTGCTTCTTCTACACAGGCACCAAAATACATGCTGGCCACATTTGAGAAAGTATCTAGTTAGGGCCCTGGATAGATGGCGCCACCCACTAAACATAAAACATGCCAAATGCTTGACACACACACAGAGTTAAGTTTCACCAATACAAATCTGACATAGCTCCCATATTCAGGTGTTAAAATATGTGGCAGTTAAATGGTGCCAGATCAGAGTGATGGACCATCGGAGAGGGAAAAGAAAATCATTCCACCAGGAAATTAAATTCACAAGATTTATATGAATAAGGGAATCAGAAGATAACTGTCAGAATTTCATTTGCTTTATAAGCAAATAAACAAGCAAATCACAAAATATTGTTGAAATAGCTAAGGTTTTAAAATAAAAATGGAAAATCAATCAGAAGGGAATTTATAGATTGATTTATTAGTAAATATATAAATGTGTGTGGTTAACTTTTAGTTACAGTGGATCCCGCTTATAACGTTTTTCAAAAAAAAGTCATAGAAAACATTAAGTGAGAAGATGCTTTAATCAGGAAATCTTGATAAGAATTACGTAGACTTGGGACCACGGAAATAAGTTTTACTAAAACGTTCTAAATGGAAACATTGTAAGTGGGATCAACTGTGCATTTTTTTAGATTCATTACCATGTTAAATTCTTAGTGTTAATGGACTTCTTTGCAAGTTTTTTCTACTAGTAGACAATAAAAATAAAAAGGACCTAGTTATTTAAATTGGTAAATTAATTTTTTTCAATGAACCTTTGGGTAGAACATGTTTTTAGAAATGAATTATTTGATTTTCAGGAAATATCTGCTCCTCCTACCCAGGCCATGGCCCGTTGCTATGTTTCAATAAAGCGATATAAGTCCACGCGATGAAAGACCTGGGCCATGCTGGAAAAAATTCAGATACGAGAGAATGATGGGGGGGGGGGCTACAATTTTTTCGAGAGGGACCCACTTTCACTCAAAAAGGACTCCGATTTTGCCAATAACCTGGGTCGCAGGATCCAGGTAAATTAGAGTACAGCGGCATCTCAGACCTGAATGTCATTTCAAATACTCTATTGAATCATAATTTTGACACAAACTAAGTTTTTTAAATGAATTTGAATAAGCCTTTTAGATAGGAAATGATAGAATGATGAAGCTTGGTGATTCTGCTCTTATAAAATGAAACTCATGAAAGGAAAAAGGTTGCATTTTCACCTGTGAGCATCTGCATCAGCATCCGATATATTGAGATCATCTAATAATCGCTTTGTTGCTATGGATACTGCTTTCTGGAACTTGATCTGAACTTCACTTGGGCAATCCAAGGATTCTTCACTAGAAGCGAGGCTTCTGAACCACTGCCATTCCTCACTATTTACAAAGCATAAAGAAAAATGTCACATCAAACAGAAGCATTTGATGAATTATCCATATTCCATTCATTTAACAAAAAATTATGACCAGAGAAGACAAATTAGAATGCACATTTTGTTAGGAAAACATTCACATTTATAATGAAAACAGAGTAAGACACCCCATCAGACATCGTGTAAACTACAGAGCTTAAAATGCAAATTGAAAAAAAAAAAAAAAATTTAGGTTTTAAATGTGTTTTCTTAAGAAAAAGGTTTAAATATGTTTTTTTAAGAAAAAGGTAAAATATAACCTTTTTATTATGAACTTTTATAAGATGGTAACGATTGACTCCAACAATTATTATTTTTGTAAAAGTTCCTTTGAACACAACAAAATGTCAAACAATGTGTTTTACAAACAATCGTATGGATCAGGTAAGCTTGTTTTCTTCCAACCACTGAGCAACCAGACTTTAATCCGAAAGGTTTCTTCAAACCTCTCTTGAAAAGTTTAATGATGCCTCTTTGGGGGGGGGGGGGGGGGGCACCAATACACACTTTGAATGGTCTCACTGGATTGCACATTAAATAGTGGCTGTTTTGGTATTAATGATGGTGAAAGTACATGAAAAGTACAGTCGTCCGACTGTATGGGAAGTTGAGAAAAAAGAGGAAATTTATTTTACACAAACTTTGTTATATACATACTGACTAGCAAGTAATATGAAATTCACAGGACATGAGGGAAAACTTTTAATGTGTGAAAAATTTTTAAATTTGTGTTAGTTACAAGAAAGTCAGACTGTATTACAAACACGCAGAACAAAACTTCTATGCTAAATATATGGAACATACCTAGATACATGAGGGTTGTCTCTTATTTTGTGGTGAGGTAGAACATTTGGTTTTGATTTTGGCACCTGTACTCTTATCACATCGACAGAGCTCTTCAACTTTACATATCCCACATACAGTCCACGTGAGAGACATTCTCGACTCTTTGTATTGTAATCTATCATTTCTTGCATCAAGTCTAGCAATAGATCATTGGCATTAGCTGGTTGATTGGAATCCGTAGGTGCAACATTACTTGCACGTTTCCTCTGGAATTTCTGAATAGGCATCCACCTTACAGAAAGCGTGACCATTGCCTTGGGATCAGAGATTTTCTTCACGGAACACAGTACTACCGTACCTTCACAGTCTCTCAAAGGGTAGTAATATAGCTGACCCAAGTCTTGAAGTCCCAAAGCATTTTGCATCTGCTCTATAGCTTGCAGAACTTTGCTGCGGAAATGGACATTTGAAGATGAGTGAGATTTCTCCATATCTTGCCGGAGAATTTTAATGTCTTCCCATGTACAGGCAATCTAGATATATATAATACAATCAATATTCAAAACAATCGGAATAATATTTGCCAACATGGCAAGTCAGTAAAATGCATCATCAAAACATTTACGCTTCAACATCTGGCTGTAGTGAAAGGAAAGATCAAACCTCCAATCACATGAACATTCATTCACATATAACCCCTATTATGTGTGTATATGTTACTGCCAAAGCACAAAATTAACCAGTTCATGAAGTGACCAATTTCATTGTAAATTGGCCTAGTCAATGCCAGAATTTGGGGCTTTGGCTAGCTGGAGATCCATGACGAAAGTCTGAAAAGAAAAGCCATGATTCAGAGTCATTGCCTTTTGGCATATTTTTTCGTGATAATTATATCTAGGGATGGGACAAATAGTGATTTGGGCAAATAGCAGAATACAGAATATTCTGCACCCAAATATTGATTTTCTTAAAATTCAAAATTATAAGTAAAATTTAATTGAAATGAGCGTTTTTAATTGAAAATGAAATTATTGGTAATTTTGAATGATATTGCATTATAATTATGCAATTTATTATTTAAGTAAATATTAAAAACTATGGTAATTGAAAGATTTTTATTGTCACTATACTGAAAATCAAATTTAACGATGATATATAGTTGAACACCATAATTGGTATCAAGTGGTACACATTCTTGATGCACTCTAGGTGAACAATATCAAAATAGGCATTAAATCAGCCACCTCTTTGGGCATTTTGCCTCTTGTGGCGTTGTATTTGTATAAATTATCATAGAAAGAATAGAGAAAAACAGAATATTCAAAACTTCTGTTTTGAAAATTTGTTGCTTAGTCAAATAAAACGAAGTCTGTCTGGCTTTTAGAATTCCTCCAAACTAAATTTGCTGATACAAAAATCATAATTTTTTCCCTCTAACGTCGAATTAAACAAGAAATTTTAACATTAAATTGGACAGAAAACTCAAGGGGAGTTCGTAAAAGTTAGAATTAACCAAGTTCTACAGTATTGTATTTAAATATTACTTAAAGAATCAATTTTTTCACCACTTGCTGCAATTTTACATCTAATCCAAAAGTGTCAATTATTTACTCTAAATTAATAATGCATCATAAAATTTATGACTTATTTTCTTATTTTTCCTCTTTAAATGGTCTTTGCCCCTTTTGCCTCTTTCAGTAGCTTAACACTAGAACTGCGGAGTGGGTCAATTTGACCTATATCAAAATTCATTTTCATTTATCTCGAAAACTAATAAGCAGATATTAAACAAATTTCGTGACTTTTCATGATATGAATATTGTTCAACATTGAATATGTTCACGAAAATTTTATTATCTTCACATTTCTGGTTTCAGAGTTATAAGCACTTAAACCTAGAACCGCGGTTTGGGTCATTTTTACCCAATATACTATTCTATAGGAAAAAAGGGGTGTAGAATTTTCTTAGAAGTGGTTACCCTTTCTAAAAAGTATTTGTAAATGAAGATAGTGAAGAATAAAGGTCTTTCAAGGTCAAAGCCCATTAATTGTCTCAGAGCAAATTTTTTTTTTTCAATGGAGGAACGGCAAGTAGAGCTAAATATTTTTTTTCTTTGTAAACTTTAATACCTGGAATTCTGACGGGACTCAATAAAGATTTTGAGAGAATAAAAGCTAAACTCTAATAAAAACGTGTAGTTGAAATTTCTGTAGGCAAATGATGTCACATAAAAGGAATAAAATTCTGGCTTCCACCAAATACGTTTTGCACGGATTTCCGAACCTTGAGAAGTATTAGCGTCCAATGAATCTCTTTCTTTCAGAGCACATAGTGATGCAACAGATCAAGCCATTTGAAAAAAAGGGCAGAAATGTCTCAACCAACACCCTTTATCACTACACTGAAGCTGGCTCAAATACTAAAAGCCAAAAAATATGAGCTTATTAGAGACGGTGAGACAAAATCAAAGAGCAGTATTATCTGGCGCAATAAAGATAGTGAAACAACAGTTGTATGGAACAATGATGCCACAATGACAATTTATCAAGAAAAGAACAATATAAGTTTTTCATTATTCAGCACGATTCATCTGGCAGTTGATATTGGCAGTAGTAGCCCCAAAAAGAGCTTCCACACTCACAGAAACGATTTCACACTACAATTCAAAAGTGTAACGATCGTTGTTGTAGTGATCAAATGCCCAGAAAATATTCGGTGAAGATGGCATCACAGACGTTTTCTACAACATGACATTACAGACGTTGTCTATTACGGGATAACTGAAAAATGTTTTTGGACTGAATAAAGTAAATAATGTAATTCAGTAAAAATAAGATTTAGTATATACATCATTTTTTAGCTAATTTCGAAGCTCATTTTATATTCATAAACAAATATAATTTTCCATTATGAATATGCAATTGAACAACATCGAATAAGAGTAGGAGAAAAACTCCAGGAATCGAAAATACATTCCTGTTTTCGCTATGAAACAGTTTTTTCAAAGTGTGGGTCAATTTGACCCAGTCCGCAGTTCTAGGTATACCGAAAGTGCCGCGGTTCTAGTGTTAATATCTTTCTTGTCTGGGTACATCCTTCAGTTAATGAACTTGTGCAATTCAGGCTCACTTCTATTTTATTGCAGTAGGATTCTATGCTCAGTTTCATGTTTTTTTTACCCTAGAAATTCACAGACATAGCCTCTCTTACAGAAAAGGATCTACATCATACAATAAAATATAATCAGCAAATTTTTAACTTACGCGAAAAATTCCAATTAATGTAATTTTTTAAATTAGTTTGTTGCACTTGGATTTACACAGGTACTCAACCGAATACCTGAGCATTTTTCGGCGACCAAATATTTGGTTAATAAGCCGAATATCAAATAGTGGGCAAATATTCGTCCCATCTCAAGTTATATCCAGGTTAGTTATAACAACCCATCATGCCACAGTCACGATGCAGTAATCATTTTTTTCTCTCAAAATTTCACAGAAAAACTATATGCTTATTAAATATTTTTTTCTCTCAAATCTATTTTTATTCCTCTCGTCACATGGAGCTACTATATATAGCCATATATAACACGTTAGTGATAAAAAAGTGGATTTGTTGCCTACTGGACCTTCTTACATTGAACATTGGCTAGATTATCTTTAGCCACTTTGTGAATTGACCAGCCGAAGTCCAAAGCATTTCTGCAAATTGGACTTTGGCCAATTTACGAAATCATTCAGACTTTGGCAGTAACGCATACATAACACCCACATAGCAGATTGTTTCACTTTATTCTGCAGTGAGGCCTCACATGACTAACAAATGTTCTGCAGTAATCCCACAACACTGGTTTTTGTTTCCTACAGTTTTTTTGCATTTTTTTTAAATTCTTCCCAAAGGTGAGAAAGAATAAAAACAACAAACCTTCATTAGCCAGTGGAAATCTGTATGAAGAGGCGAGGGATAATTTTCATCAACTTCTAAAATTGGAAGAGTATCCTCAGCCGTAACAGCTATTTTGTTATCATGGTACAGGAGGCACGCAAAGAAAACTCCTCTATAAACATAAAAAAAATTCCACCATAAAATTAAGAGAAAAAAAATTAACATTTGCATTAGAGTTTACAATATTTGAAAACTGAGAAAGTTATAAACAGACATTATTGAACACTAGAGAAATTTTTAAATTTCATCCTTCAGAAAAATTTATCATTGGGATAATTGAAACATCCATTGTTATGGGTAACAAACATTCATAAAAACAAAAAATCTTTACGCTTTCATTTTACAATTATGGAGCCAGCTAGTGAGAGACGAAATTCTACGTAAAACCCCATTAAAGAAACATTTAATGTTTTGAAAGATAGGGTTTTAACATGCAATTCAAACAAAGGCGATATTTCAGGAAGCACACTGGGAGCTCAATGTTCCTAGAAGTCTGTTATAGGACTGCATGTAAGTGATAGTTTCATAGTTACGAGTAGATGGTATACTATTAAACTTAAAAACAAGAAGCGTCAGTTAGGTTTTAATTTTTAATAGTGGCAACAATGCTGTACGGGATGCTGTGAAACAGAGCCAGGCAATGCCATTTATACTACAGGTGAGTTATATGCTGACCTCAGAACAAATGAGCTCTTCCTCCTGCTCTCTATATGTGTGCTCAGTGATAAAAAGGACAAAGCAGTTGTGAATGAGGCATTGTGAAATACAGTTGCAATGTTTCTGAAGCAAGAGCAGAGGAGCTGGTTAAAAACTGAATGCCCTAGAGGTCACAATGCACAACAGTGTCACAAAAAATACTCCAGGAGGATTGCAGTGCATCTGTATTCCCTTGCTAAACAGTAGCAAGGTACTGCGAAATTGAATTTTCTGGATATTAATGCCGAAACTGATATTTGGAAAGAAAAGTGACTTTCTTTCCATGCATTAGTGTGTGTTATGAGGAATTGAAAAGTGTGTGTTTGGTGTATTGGTTAGCGCACTTGCCTGGTATGCAAGGGGACCTACGTTCGATATCCGGAGGAGGCAAATCACTTTTCTTTCCAAATATCAGTTTCTGCATCAACATCCAGAAAATTCAATTCCTCAGTATATTTCAGGCCGAAAAAATACCATCTCTTTATTTAAAAAAAAAAAAAATAGTAGCAAGGTAGT
The DNA here is from genome assembly GCF_987345545.1 of Pholcus phalangioides. NCBI lineage: Eukaryota > Metazoa > Arthropoda > Arachnida > Araneae > Pholcidae > Pholcus > Pholcus phalangioides. The sequence continues at coordinate 11,236,750 of NW_028301613.1, forward strand.
TAAGATCCTTCAGAGAAGGATGCAAAAGTGTGTCATCACCAAGACCACCCACTTATCCCCTGCCTCAATCTATCTCCAAAGGAGATAGCAATAATCAAAAATGTGTCCGACATGCCCCGGTCTGGCTATCTACCAGTAAGTGACAAAATCATGTGATGGAGACAAACACATGAGTGGAGACAAACACATGAGTGGAGACAGGTTGGAACTTCACAATAAAGGAGTATTATGTTGCTGCACATCAACTCTGGTAAAATCACCGTACAGCAATTTACTATTGATGGAGTTGAGTGGGAAATAAAGGCGCCATCTATTGGTGGGCACCTCAGGTTCGATAGTTAAAGAACTTATCTATGTTCTTCCCCAAGATCAAACCTGCACACCCTGATGGTGAACTTCATGACAAAGGTGACGATAGAGGACTGGCACCTTCGACTGTACTTCACATCCTAGTAGGAGCTGTGTCAAATTTGTTCAATTGCTGGGACCGAGAAGCGCTCAACCATTTACGGCCTAATCTCTGAAATTGAGGAACCACTTTGTAGGATTCACTTCTGAACAGTTGAAGACGTTCTTCATACCATTCAGAAATTAGGCCCCGCCAACGGTATCCAAAAATCACTGAGCAACAGTATCCGTGCATCACTGAGAACACGTTGTATGCAATGCTGGCAACTACAGTGGGGGTCTGTAAAAACAGGGAGTCATTCTTGTTACAAAATTTTTGAAAACGTCATACTTCAATGATGTCAATTTACTAGCTGACAACCTGATCAACTGAGTATTAATTCCCTTGAAAGCTGATAGAGTAGACAGATGATATTTCATTGGAAACAAACCATTTTTTTCCTAATGGCTGCACTCACTTCAATGTGCCATTTATTTGAAGAAATTTTATCTTTCGGAAGTTTTTGTTTCTTTGAAAAAGGCAACATGTGTGAAATACTGGTACATGACAGCTGTATGTTTAAGTCATGGCCATCATGACACGTGGGCTTAGGGCCCCCAAGTGCATGAAATTGAATGGTAGTGAAATTTGGCACTATGATTTTCAAGTTTTTATGATTTTAAGCACTTGAATTTATGAGCTGGCACTATAAGAGAGGTAGGGGCCCTCAGAACATTACACTGTTAGGACATACGATACTCTTAAGATGACCCCTGTTTGAGTCAAATATGGCAGCCTCAGCTACTACTACTAATGCTGCACTTACTGATTACTACTGATGCTATTATTACTTAACCCCTGGTTAAGTAGTAATAGCATCACTGCACCTTGCATGCATTACCCTGCAGAATTTGTAACAAATTTCTAACAAATGTAATAAAAACATGTACGAATGAATGAATGTATGTATATGCATTGCGCTAGCATTTGTTATCAGAGTTCTGCTTGTTCTGTGTTCATGTGGTACTGCTATCTGTCTTTCATGTTTTGAAGTTGCAGGAAATCAAAAGACATGAATTTTTTGAAAGCTTATTTGCATGGAAGGAACAGAAATGTATTGAATAATATGAGAGAGACTTACCGTTTCATGTTTTTGTGGAATTTCGGAGTGGAGGTGAATAAATGTTTGATGCTTTTGCGAACCTGACGTCTTTGTTGTTGGGGAGTATCAGAAAGATCTGAAATTTAAGGACAAAAGGTAAATAAATTTTATATAATTCAATGTTTTCATTTGATTTTCATGTTCTTGGACATATTGAGAACTTGAAATCTAGTAGAAGACAAGATTATGTAGATTAATATAGAACTAGGTTCACCTTTGATCTCCCTTCCATGTGGTGATCTCACATTAGTGATTTGATGAAATAAGTTCTCTAATTTTTCTATCTGTCCAGAAGATTCTGAAACTTTCCCTTCAACGTCTCGCCAACCTGAAATAAGTATCAGAAAGACAATTAAACAAACCTTGTTCACTTTCCAGTGAATCTTTTAAAGAAAAATTAACATTTGGAAGTTTCTTTTAATTTTTTGCATGACAAGGTTGCAATGAACATTTTAAATAGTGTCAGATATCAGTATAATGTTAAAAAGGGGGGAAACAAAAATATCTAAATAAGAAAGGGTTGATTTAACCAGTAAGCCAGATTTGTTAATTATCTAAACATATTAAATTTTAAAAAAACACGTTATTAGCAGAGTGAAATCAAAAGTGATGGACATTATACAGAGGTTATCAGAAGTAGATTGCTATTGGACAGTTAGGGGTTGAACTTCTATGGAGGTTCAACTGCGTAATTACATGCCGTGGTAAAAGTCATTGGTTATAACTAGAATTCATCATAATGGGAAAAATAGTCATTATATAATGAACTTCTCAATGGTAAGGACATAAACAAAAATATTTCATATTGTTGATTTTAAGCTCCTATTATCTTCCAGTGCTTTCTTTCCAATATCGCAATTAAACTTTTTGACATCTTCAGTTATCCGCTTTCGTACTGTCTTACAAAGTTCTGCGTACGTATATTATACATATAGTATGTATGTTATTAAAATTATTTTCTTGTTAAAATTTTTCTCTGGTATTTTATATCCACAGCGTATATTATGAGCAGGGTAAGGTAAAAACATAAAGGTAATATATATAAAATGTAATAAAGGTAAAAATATATAGAAGTGAATGGGACAAAAATTACAAAACAGTAAGTTTGTCCAGGGTGTTATAAGTGTACTTCACTGTATATCAACACTGAGGAACTGGCTGCATGCATTGCAGGGAAGTTCGAGACATGTCTGGAACCTTCCAGAATGCTGTTCGGAATTTCATGCACGGCAGATGGAAGACTAGCATTCAGGATAGTCATTTCAGCTTTTTCCAGGGAAGGGCAAAAAACATATATTCAATACATATATTCCACCTTGTTTGTTCATTTCTATTGTATTTTTTTAATTTTTATAAAAGCTGGGGGGGGGGGGAATTGCTCCAACCTGACCCTCCCTCCAAATACCTGCCTGCATTAAAGCTTGTGGATGACACTTTGAACACCTTCTTTGACCTGTTATTTGTAAAAGTACATTCATTATTGAAATGCATATTCAGTTATGTGGCATGTTTTCTGTGTATGCTACCATATTAGGAAAGCATTTTTCACCCAGCATGGCAGGGATACTGTACTGAGACTGCTTACTTCTATTCTGTCAGGTTGAGCGTGATTTTTTTTCGTTTGGACAAACGTATTGAAAATAAAATTTTAATACAAATTAATTAGAATAAATAAATTACAAAATTCATATTTGTGAAAATTGACTATAGGTATCTTGGAATGAAATTTTGTTTCTTGCACCACCCAAAACATCCAAACCGCCAAAGTCTGTTATATAACCAACTTAACGGCATCAGAGCCAGGTGTACTATGGATGTTCAAGCACCCCTAGAATTGTTTCAGAAATCGCAAGATATCCTACATAAAGCTCAAGGAGAGCACCCAAAGGTTCGAAACACTTTCAATGCCTCTGAATCAATTACCTAAAAACAAAATAATATGTCACTACAAGGACTGCTCATGTAGACTTGTATAGTAGACTAAGTTTTGGAAGTATATGTATGGGAGATTTTTAGTTATAACTTTTTTTTTTTAAGTCGATCGATGGCACTGTGGCATGCAGGAAAAGAAATAGGATTATGAAGATGATATTTAGGTTGGCAGGGAAGGCTACATTTTTTATGTCTGTGATAGTCTTGTATTTTTTGTGTGTAATAAATGTTTAGAAAATACATGCTGTGTGTTTTTTCTCTGAAGAGAGCACAGAGAAAATGGGTGCTCGTCCCGAATGAATTTGAATTCGTGAGATTTGGACATGATGGCGAATCATCTGGTTTCATCTTCATGTGAGCCACTCAGACTGAGTTTTGATGATTGCGCGAAGGTTTCGTGAGAGCCACCCAGGCAGTTGCAGAAAGGTTTTATCTTCATGGGAGTCAGCTAAACTCAAGATTTCGCAATCAGTTTAGTCTTTGTGAGACCGTGATGAAGATTTTGCGATTGGTTTCATCTTTGGTGTTGGTCATCCAGATTCGAAACAGTGCACATCCGTGATAAATGTGAATCACAATAAGTGTTTCACACTCGTGAGAAGAAGGAAAAAAAAGTGTCTTTGACCAAAAGTACATTGCAGTGTACAAAGTATGTATAATTGACTTGAGTTTCCCTTATGGTGATGTTCTCAATTGCATTTTGATTATATACACATATATTATTGTCTTTATTTATTACATAACTCATCTGCATATATCTTTTATGAATTGAGCATTTCACACAAGGTCACTGTCTCATTTGACACAGGGTATCAATGGGAACTTGAAGGTGCTCGCGAGTGTATTAGGGATGGACACTCCTCCCAATTTCAAAATCATAGATCTCAAGAAAGCCATTCTTGAAAGCAAGGAATATGATGAGTTTTGGAAAGAGTTGCTAAAAACTATCATAGGTAGTAGAAAGGAAGAACAGAAGAGAAAAGATGAGATCGAGGAGCAGCAGAGGAAAGATAAAATTGAGGAGAAAAATCATTGTGAATAATGAAAAGCCTATCTACCAGAGATCTCAGCACCCATTTTTCCATGGCCCCCACATCCTGTAGCGGAGCCCCTAGGCTGCGATCTTTTGCTGGCTCCTCGGTCAGACTTTTAATGGGCCCCTTCTGTAGTTAACTAAAGCGTGCAAAAGCAAAAAAATTGACAATAATCATCCCGGGCCCCAGGGCTACAGCCCTGTCAGTCCCCCCCCCCCCATGTGGGGGCCATGCATCTTTCCCTGAGAGATTTGTCCTGCTCGACAAATTTGTCAAGCAGGATTTTCACGGTTAAAGAAATTCCATCAGAGGGAAGGCAGAGGGAAACGTTCACAAGACTCAGATTTATAACATGAAGAGGAAAAAAAAATCACCCAATTATCAAATTGGTGATCTATGGGCTACACAAAGAACTGAGCTTGGTTCTGGACTGAAATTGAGACTCAAATTATTTGATCCATATGAGGTAACGAAAGTGAATCCTAAAGACAGACCAGAGGTCAAAAAAGTCTGAACATTCTGGGCCTTATCACTATTACTGCCTCAACTGTTGTCATAACGCATGTTTATAATGTCTCAATTGATAGAGTTATGTGTTCATGCTTGCACAAATTTTCCATGCTTGTATGAATATTGCGTTAATTGAAATGTCACTGAGGTCATTGAGCTCAAGGTGGCTGAGCTATGCGATTTTTAGTTATAACTTTCTTTTCTAATTGGTAGATGGCACTGAGACACAGAAAAATTAATAGGATTATGAAGATGAGATTAGTGTTGGCAACAGTAAATTGCCGAAAGAGGTTTGGGGGGGGGGGGGGAAGGCCACATTTTTTTTAATCTGTGATGGTCTTGTATACTTTGTGCATGTAAATGTTTTGAAAACGGATGCCACGTTTTTTTTTCTCTGTGAAGAGCCCACACGTATTTCTCGACTAGATTCATGTGAGATTATTCCATACGCTTACCACAGAAAACTCACAACAGCTGTAAAGTTTTTGCCAGTGGGAGGAAGGATCTTAGGGACTTCTCTACATAACAACTGCACCAGATACAGCTCAACAATGATTATATGAGAACCATGTTTTCAACATGGTATGGCTGTTAGCAATCTCACGTGAACTTACACACTCAAAAACAAAAAGTAAGGCCCACACTCTCATTGCTTATTAAGCCATGCAAGGCTGTAGCGGGGGGGGGGGGGGGTGGGCGGCGGCGGTCTGGTCCCCCCAAAATGTGAGAAAATAACTGAAAAAGATGGCCAAATCTGTTGTTCTATCACTTTGGTCCCCCGCAAACAAAATTTCTGTCTATGGGCCTGTAGCAGTGATAGCCATTGCTTTGAAAAAAGGGACTGAACAGGAAATGGTCTAATGAACCTACCTGTCAAGATCAATCAATTTTCACTGTCTTATCAAATTTACTCTATGACCTGCCTTATAACTGCAGTGGAAATTCTGTTTACAATTACAATTTATTCCATTATTGTGCTTGTAATCCAAAACACTGGTGGATCAAAGCAAACTTCATAAAAAATAATAGGAACGTCAATGATTTGTTCCACAACCCTCATGCCAGCCACAAATATCTGGCTTATCTGTAATCAGATAAAGTGCAGGATGATTTGTCTCATATATTACTTTATTACTAATTAATTTTACATCAAAAACTCAAGTATTTTCAGGAGGATACAAGAAGGAATTTAATTTGAAATTTCAGTAATCAACACACAAGACACACAAAAATAGGGGGCCATGGGAATGGGGGCAATGTCTCCCCCCTCCCAGCATCAAAGATGTGCACAGGTGATCTAATACATACTAACATGCCGACCCAAACCTTCAAGTTTATTTCCGCTTATGCAAGAATGCAGGGACAGGGATGCATTATGCAAGAAAGCCTTTCAGTTACTTCTACTAAGAACTATACTCATAGGCATGAAGTTATTCAAAATGTTAGGAGGGAGCTCAATTTCAATATAAAAAAACTTCATTTATACAATGCGTCGTAGAAACGAAGTTTGTATGCTCATACTCAAAAAGTCGTATAAATGTGAAAATAGTTTTACTGAAATTTTTTTAAAATAGCCCCTCCCCTTCTCCAGTTATAGCCCTTTCTAAAGAATTTAATGGTTTTAATTCAAAATCATGTTTCTATTTTAAAAAAAAAATAGTGGCATCATGGACAAGGCAGCAAGTTTCGATATGAACCCCCCTTTGTGCCTTAAATCTCGTTGTGTGTCGGTACTTTCTTTAAGAAAGAACACACAGACCAGGCTCTAATGGATTTAGCCAGTTTTAGCCATTGTCCCAGGCAATGGCTAAAACTGGGACTACTTTTGGGACCATGTCTGAGAAAACTTTTATAAACAATACATAGTGTTGTCGCTACTGACATATCCGTAAAAGAGGGATGACCATTAATCAGGGGTTTCAAATGCATACTTTTATTATAAAAGGGTAAATTATTATTTGGCCATTAAAAAGGGGTGACAGCATCAGAGAGGTGTCCGTTAAAAGGGGTTTTACTGTATAAGAAAAATTAGTTAATTGTTTTCTCACTAAAGCTCCATCGACTTCCAAGGATCCCTAATTAAGAACAGTTGATTTTAAACCGGTTTAGATGTTTATGCGCATTGCTTGTTAGTTCCACTTTTTATCTATATCTGTGGCAGGGCCATTTTAAGAACATCATGAGCCCCAGGTCGAGTGATTTTTTGAGGCCCTATCTGGCAAATTATGAAAATATCAAACAGTTGCCACTTTTGTGAGGCCCCTGTTCTGTTGAGGCTCTCAGGCAGTGTCCGAGTGGGCCCATGCATTAAGACAGCACTGATCTGTGGTCAATTGTCATTTTAAATTAGCGAAAAAGTTTAACAGTTGGCGTCTTACAAGCTGGGATTTTGGGGGGATTTAGCTGGGATTCAAAATCGGTTGATATCTTCCGGTCACGCATTGGAAGTATATGGAAATTGAACATTTCTCTTAAATTTTTTAATATTACATAAAATTCTATGATCGACACGCATAAGTTTGTTATGCTTATTTTATGGTTCAATAAAGTAAAATAAATTAAAACATCATTAATATTTCAATGTTTATTGGTCGTGCAGCGTGTTCGAAAAACAGGAATTTACCAAATTTTTGCAAGTTTCATTGTGCAGCTCTTCGCCTATTTTGTTACAACAAAACGACCCTCATCACAAGGAGGTGGATGCCCGTCGAGTTCCATCCACACGCAAACCAACCAACCATCCAAAATAGGCGTCTGCGTATAATTTACATTATATATCTCAAAACTAGTCATCGAAATTAACACCTTCAAAATATGACTTTTTGGAGAAATCAGTCATAACTGTGATCTTCATAATAGCGTAGATCTGATGTACACTTAAGCTTCTCATGTATATATACACTTTAGTTTGGGCTTCTGTAACAAGTTTGATGCATCTCTCCACTCTCTGAGTCAGTCAGATAAACCTTTCGATGCCTACGATGGTTAGTGTCGGAATTGATGAATGATATAATATCATCACATACTTCCCGTAGCATTGGGGGAAGGATACAAGAGGCAAGTATTCCGGTTAATAATTTCAGTGTATTCGGTAGCTTTAAAGTTTTTCTTACGTAGCACGAAGTGTCTAATGGTTTTTCCTTCCGAAGCAGATTGTCTTGCTTTTACCCTTTATATCCAACATTGAGAAAAATATAATAAAAGAAAAATTATAATATATTAAAATAAAAGCATAATTGTGATGGCAATAACAAATAGTCATCCATCATGTAAATTATTTGGTAGGTCATTTCAGTTATAATTAAAGAGAAACTAAAAACATATAAACAATGTTTTTAAAACAATTAGTTAGTTTGAAACAAATTTATTTACCCTGGTACTTTAAAGTACCGTCTGGGTATAAAAAGGGTTGAAGTTCTTCTATATCCAAGTTCTCTCGAATGTCATCAACAATCATAGCCAACAGTAAATTTTCAGGCTGTCCAAAGAATGCATTGGGTTCAACTCCTGGATCAACAACTTTAAGTAAGTCTCTCTCATCAAATAAATACCACAATTTTTGAACTGCTGGAAAAATATGTTTAGCTCGTCACTGAGATAGAACAATTGTTCTTTTTCATGTGGAACCACAGAGGCACGTACGATTTCAAGATGAAGAGAACTTCTGGTTCTCAAAAGGATTTGGCTAACTTCAGTATCCTATAACCTTAGCACTCTATTGGCCGCATTTAGCCATCTAGAATGTGACAGACGACCAGGATTTCGAATTGACAAATCCCCTGGAAAATTTCCTGGCTTTATTGTTTTGGATACGATTAATAAATACAGTACTGCTGGTCTTTTCTCAGCATCTTTCTGTCTACTTCTAGAAACCAACAATCTACAGATTCATACTCCAACACAGAGAGCTTTCACATCCAGTAAGCTGTTATCAAATGGGCCCAGAAAAAGATTTTGGCCCTGTAGATGCACCATCTATATCTGTGGTTCACGAATTCGAGGTGCAAATGCGAGCCGATCCCCCTGTTAAAAAATTTTGCTATGGGGAGCAACAGGTCTACAACGGTACAAATATTCAACCATTTCACTTCACTCGCAATTTCAAATTTAGATGATAGCACTAAACATTCCCGCACAACACTAAATACCGCTCGGATTGTCAGGTGCACATATTTTGTTCCAGACTCTGTAACGAAGCTGGGCTGGAAAAGATCTCGGCAGCAGGATCTGAAGTCCGATGGCAGAGTCCTGACGTTCATTGATTCATTGCACCATCTATATGCGGAAAAAATATGACGGAGAGAAATTTTGTTGAAATGGAGTAGATACACAATTCACTGTAGTGGTCTTTCCACGTGCAGTTCACACGTGATTCAGTCAGACTCAGACAATTGAGGGATATGCTTAAATTGTTACCAAGGCCTCAACTAAAGGATTTGATATAGAGATAGCTACATCAGATCTACGCTATTATCAAAATCAGTCATGCTTGATTTCTTCCAAAGGTCAGACCGCCGAATTCTAGTCAATTGTAATAACTATTTTTCAAATATAGTGTGAATTGCACACGCCTAGTTTGGTTGGTTGATTGAATTTTATTTATCAATTAAATTTATTTTAGCAGTGAACAAATACTCAAAAGCACATTTTTTTGGTACTAACAATGCCGATTCACAGAAAAAATGCCAACAGCAACAGAAATTTCAGGGTATGTGATAATGTTGCCTCTTGATAATGCGATAATCCCTCTACAACATTTTTTCTTGGTTCACAATTGTTATATCGAGGTTTCACTGCATTGTTTATTTGTCCGAGTGTTATTAGTCATACAGTATTTTGTTAAAAATGTTTCGGCTCGGGCTCCCGAACTCGATAAGTGAAATATGGCTCTTGGACTGTACTTGTTTCGGTTTCAATCATTATTGGCCTATTTTTTAACCTTTCTTTTACTCCTGCTGCATTGTCTGGAAGCCTCCTTCCCCAAGGGTCACGTTCAAACAAAAGAGGTGCTCCTGAGTTTTCCAACAGCGAAAACAGGAAAGGACCAAAGCACCTCCACCCCATCTCCAGATGCCATCCAGAGATGCATGCCTTTGGGCAGCTATAATTGGAGATCGAGTGTCATTGTTGACCGTGAGAAAAATACTACAAATTGTTAAAAAAAAAAAGCCAAGGACAAGTCGATTGTGATTTTTAAAAAATTATTAAAATAAAATTTCTTGCAGATTTTTTTACTAAACTTTTTTTTGGGGCAATTTTTTTAATCAAAAATTGTTTTTCAGAGCCAAATATGTGAAACTTATCCACGCGAATATTTTTTTGGGGGGGGGGGGGGGCTGAGCCAGTCCTTCAAAATTATTGGAGGGGCTTGGGCCTGCGGGTCAGATACAATCCATGGAATTCAATCTATGGAAACTGGTTTAGATGTCTCACATTTCTATAATATTTGGTTTCAGTCGCAATTGCTTCTTATAAATTTTAATGTTAAAATATTTCATTTATTCAACGCAGAACTTCAATTCCGAAGAGTAGATGACTTTTCCTAATAATACTCAAAAATTAATCAATGAATAAGGCCTGGTATAAGAATACCAGGAATTCTGGTATTTGCCTTATTCATTGACAAATTTTTGAATAAAACTTCAATTAGACATATTTTCACTTTGATTCTAACTCCAAATTTATAAAAAAAATAAATTTAGAACCATCAAATGCCCACAATTTTTGCAGGCAGTGAAAACATGTTGCTAAAACAGTTCTTGCATATTGTTACTGCAAAAGCCATACATTTTAGGGTGATTGTTGACATTTAGGAGAATACTATGAGCTGGCTCATGACCATTTAGAGTATAGTTTCCCAACCTTTTTTGTCCCATTGCCCCTACTGCAATCTGACCCATAAAATCCTATGTTATACCCGTAGCTTCTACTGCCCCCCTGGAACATTACATAACCCCCAAAAGGGCGTTAACGCCCACGTTGGGAATCACTGATTTAAAGTGATTTGTTCATTGCTTGTTTCTTAGAATAGAGATGCAAAGAGTGCCAAAGAAAGAGGTTTTAATTGTTTGAAAGACTGAAAGATGACCCTTATCTCCAGAGGGTGGGAAATGGGAAAGTCTACTGTAAGCATTCAGAGGGTATAGATCTGCCAATAAGGGACATAGGCTGTACACATGCACAGTATCAGTACTTTTGATCATTTCCAGTGGATTTTTCTTTATTGTGGTGCTTTGCTTGCTAGCAATGACAAAAAAAGTTTGACCTAAGAATATTTCTTTTAGCTTTGCACACAAAAGAATACATGGATACCTATGACATAAGCAAAGGTAATATTCTGTGTGTGTGTGCTAATTTTATTTCTCTTAGAGATTTGAAATGTGCTTTTAAAATTCAATTTTTTTGTTTTGTTAACCTGCAAGTGTGATTGGAATGATTATTTTTAAATAAAAGAATTGGAAATGCAATTAAACACATTGAATTTTTATAATTATTTTGTATAAATTAATTTTTTTTTTTTAGAATATATAAGTCTGTTCGGAGTGGGTATGTGGTAATTTTTCTTAAAAATGTTACAGTTGTGTGACTTTTGCATTTATAGGATGATTTTACTCAGCCTCTTGAAAGTCATAAATAAGGTTCCACTGTGTCTATCTTCTAAATACTAGTTTGTGCTAAAAATTTGTTTTAATAAAAATAAAAAAATTGGTAATAAACTTGCAAAAAAAAAACAAGTTACAAAAGAATTATAGAGGTCTATTTCATCTACCATGAAACACTCACAAGATGGTGATGCCGAAAGAGGCGAAGCACATTGCCATGTGCTGTAGCCTTTAGCATTTCCAGCAGCAACTCTGACAAAATAAGCAGTGCCATGGGTCAAATCTGGAATGGTCATTTCCAATTTATGCACATTGGAAATCTCTTGGCATCCAGCGACAGGTATGAAATCTTCATAGCAACTCCATTCGACTATGAGAAAAAGAAAGTGCTATTAAGTATTATGTTTGTAATACTTTCACTGCATGCAACCCATTGTATTACAATTGGTAATACATAATCAATATTACAATGGGTACACAAAGATGTGATAAAATACATAATAAGAGACATACTTTTATACTTGGTGACAATGCTGTCTTGATCACTAGCAGTGCTTGGTTCAGAGAACTTAACTCTTAATGATCTAGTTCCAATGACTTCCAACTGAACACTCGATGGTGGATCTGGTGGACCTGCAAATTATATAGAAAAATTGATTTGAAAGACATGATCTCGCCCCCATGGAAGAAGCTGACCACTATTTCTGGATCATTTTTTTACACAAATTTATTATAAAAGAGCCCACAAAAAATTCTGGAATTGGAACCTATAAATTATTTCAGCATTCAGACTGCAAGATGCTGGAGAAACATAAGGAAAGCATTAGAATTTTTCTAGAATTTGTCTCAATCCAAACGGCAACATATTAAAGTTTTCAACTTTAAGCAAGCATAGTTGATTTATGGCTTTGCACAGAAGTAGATTTATGGCTTTGTCACCTAAAGGCTGTTCAGGTTTTGCTGCTTTTTTAATTTGTTGTTCTTGATCAGATATTACTAAAATTTGCTGCCCTTGGATATATCCCACTTGGCCCTTCCTGTAAATACACCACTGGGTAAGCTGCTGAGTTATTGATGGGGGAAGAAAAGACACTTCAACACAGACAATGACTTTCTAATCATTTATGCCAAACAGTACCATGCTTATACACCAGGGCTGGACAAGTTGTCATGGCGACTAAAAAAATGGTATTGGCATCTAAAATTTTCTTTGTGTAATTACTAAATTGATGGCTGAGAGCAGTACAAAATGTTTATAACAATATATCTGGTAACATGAAAGAGGGTCAGTTACTATGCCCTGAAATAAGTCAAAAGCAGCATTATTTTGGACTATTTTCTCCAGGTAAAATTTTTCTGGTGTCTAGATTATTTTTGCAATTTGTACAGTCCTGGTATACACACAGCTGTATTTTTATTTGTCAGTTTGGATGTATGAAAAGTCACAAATAAAAATACAGCTATAAAGTTGACTTAAGCCGCGTTCACATGTACAATAAAACATCCCGGGAAGTTCCCGGTAACAGGGATTTTCGCAACAAACCGTTCACATGTCGTTAAGTTTCTGCCGGTAATCCCCCTCTTCTTTCCGGAAGTCGTCACTGGTTACGTAGGTTGAACGGAAGTGATTGATTCAAGATGGTTGATGAAGGAGCTTACAGCAGTTTTCGCACCGCAATGGATTATGGGAGAGAAGGTCGGTGTCGACCTCCAATCCACCCCAAGAAAGATGGGCTTTTTTTGACGAGCTTCTCTCCCACCTTTTTCTTTCCTATGAGGGGAAAAAAGTTGTCATGCCGGTAATTACCACCAAAGCGACCCCCAATCTTGCACATGTGAACGGGGCTTTATAAGCAAATGGTGCAATATCAAAATGAAGTTTTTACAAAATAGGAAATTAATATTTAAATATAGACATACGTATTCTATCGAAACCAGCTTTCATCCTCTTCAGTAGATGGTGTCGTCGCTGCCACAGAGACAGCTGACGTTCTTTCTCCTGCAACAAATGACAAATCATGAGAATTTTATGAACTTAAAATTCATGCTGCTGTGTAAATAATTTCTGTACTGGTCTGAAAGGATTACTTGCGAAAACCATAGAATGTTCATTTTGAGCACCATTTACACTTTGCATCAAACTGTTTGGGAGATTTCTTTATCATGTTCGAAGGTTCATTATCAAACTGTTTTGGTTTTTCCTTATTTTCATAGAGGAGTTATATAATTACATTAACACACACACCATGAAAAGAATTCAGTCTTGAGAATGTCTTGGAATTTGGAGTTGAACAACATCGTACTAGGGATTACATTGCTACACTTCTGAGAATTCATTCATCTACTGGCGAGAGGGAAATGTTTTAATGCATATTAATAATGCTTTGATGGAAACCTGCATCAATTTACTTATTTAGGAGAAGGGATATCTGCGCGACCAAATACTATATCATTTTTATTTCACTGAAAATTTGACTTTGTCTAAACTTTTGTGTCGATTGTTTATATGCTATTTTTGCCTATGTCATCTATAAAGCATATAGACTAATTTTATTACTTTGAAATAAAAGAGCATGTTCACCCCAATAAGTGGTAATTGATTTGCGATTTTTCAATTAGTAGTTTTCAGATGCTGTGGGATCTCAACTCTTGTCTAAACTTTTGAAAATAAAACAGATTTCTAAATTTTTATTTCGGCACACAAAGGTTTGAATATTGAATATCCAGGGCAGTATCTTACTTTCCAGGGCGCGGCTCGAGCTCACATGCTGCCCCTAAATGCGACCCAAGTGGGATATTGATATCTGAGGACTCTGGGATAAACCTGACTTTTTAATCCTCCATAGCCACAAACGAAAGTTTACCCAAGACAATGGCACTAGCTATCTGTCCTGCTTTCAAAGAAATGGTCTCTTGTTTTTTGGTGAATTATTTCACTGTGCCAGATAACTTTTCCCACGTTATATTGTGTATATTATATATACTAGGGGGCTCTGTCGCCTTTGGCGGCCAACCCCCCTCCCCTTTTCCTCTTCACAAAGTTCTAGGGAAAGGGACATGTGAAAGCACCAGCTTACTGAAGAAGCAAATTTTACAATAATAAAGCAACAAAAAACCAAATGTGATTCATCAAGTACCCCCGGAAAACTTTTCCCATGAGGGTCCCCAGACTCAAATTCACTGAATTTTAATGGGATCATAGGCTGGATTAATCTCAGGCTACCGATGTTGCAAATTTTACAATGTTAAACAAAAATCAATGAGATTCAACCAGGGGAACCCGAAATAAGGCTTGTCTGACATCCCTCCTGTGAGGGGCCACGAAAAATTCCTTTTTATTAATTTTACAATGAATAAAATCCAGAGCTCCACATCCAGTAGCAGGAAACCAATACGCAGATTTTTGGTGGGGGACCCAGACTGGATTTATCTCTGGCTTCAGCTGTTGCAAATTCCACAATTTTAAACAGAAAACAATGAGATTCATCCAGGGCCCCTCTAAATTAATCCTGTCAATTTCCACATGGGCCCCACCAACTTCGAAGCTTGCCTACATTCCCACTGCGAGTGCCATGAAAAATTTTCATTAATATTCATTTTACCAACAAATAAAATCTAGGGCCCAACCAATTACCCGGGACCTAATTCACATACTTTTAGTGGGCCCAGACTGGCTTTATTTCGGGCTACAGATGTTGCATATTTTACAATGTTAAACAATAAAAATATATGAGATTCATCCAGTGGCCTCAAAATGAAACCTGTCAATTTTACACATAGAGCTCCCTACTTGGAAGCTTGTCGAACATCCCCCGCTGGAGTGCCACGAAAAATTTGCATTTGTATTCATTATTTCACTTTACTAACGAATAAAAACCAGGGCCTCAACAAATCACCAAGAAAAGAATGAGATTAATCTAGGGCCCCATAGTATAGTATAGAACCGAGCACGCCCAGGCTGTCGCTTTCTAGGGCCCCATAAATGAAACATGGTCCCCGACTCTGAAGCTTATCAGGGATCCCCCGTGATGGCCACGGCCAATATTCATTAGTATTCATTTTACTAACGAATACAATCCAGCGCCCCAACGCAATTACTTGGGCCTGAATTCGTAAGATTTTTATGGGGGCCCCCAGACTGGATATATCTTGGGCTTCTGCTATTGGAAATTTTTCAATTTTAAAGCAACTAGAAAACAATGAGGTCCATCAAGGGCCCCTGGAAATGAAACCTTTCAACTTCCCCGTGAAGGTATATGTGCAATGCTCCCCCAGGTAACCCGACCCTTTATGTTGGAAGCACTGGTGATACATGTATATTATACATACCTCTCGGCATGACCACAAGGGTATGGCTCAAAGAAGCCGGAACGATTCTTATCACTTTTTGATTTTTCACACCGATTGATTAACCACAGAGGGGCCCGCCATCTCTCCCACCCCAGGCGCCCTGATGTAGGATGTGGGAGCTTCTCGGTACATACACATAACTTAGTCTCGAGGGGTCAAATGGGTCCCGATATGCAAGAGTTAAATGAAAACTTGACCCAAAATCGTAACGACTTCCGCAACACAAAAACGTAACAGATTTTCGTCACTAATTTCCGTTGCATAGAAACACGCCCTTTTCGAGTTTGTGATTTTATGGTATAGAGTATATACAGAGTTGTCAACTGCTATGGATTGTCCGTAGTTTCAACGGAAGGCCGCAATGAACCACGGGGTCTCAATACTACGGCCATCGGTTTAAAAAAAATCGGGTGCGGGTCCGAGTTTCTTGTGGTGTTTTACTTATTTTTATTAAATTGCATCGATCTTTACCATAACGATGAATTCGTATGCGCATGCGCAAGTGAGTGTGTCCAAGAGAAGACAAACTTGGAGCCGATCTATTCTGTCTGCGCACGGAAGGCAATCTGAAAGCTGCGTCTAAACCCGCCGCTCTACTCAATGCCTAACCGCGCAGAAACCGGTTTCCCGTCAAAACCGTCCAACGCTGTGGGCTAAACAGGTTCTTTAGTGGTTCAGCGCTGCGGGTCCGGACCCGGCTTCATTTGCATAGTGCATGGTCAAGCTCACGGAATTTGTCGAAAAGAATGCTTCGTCGTAGGAGCTCTGATATGAAGAAAACGGGAATGAGGGTCTAGGGTTGCTAGACGTCCGTATATATATATGGCCCACAAGGGTGTATGCAGGCTGGGATTGCATTGAATATTTGTATTCATGCGGTTATTAAAGTTTAAAAAATACATAAATTTCTGAGGGATTATTTTTTATTGTACCATGTTTATGTTGTCTTGGGGAGGGGGGCACCCCCTCCTCCCACGGCAAAGCTGGATATTCATCACTGCTGACAAGCTTTAAGCCAATGTTGGCATGTCTGCATATCCTATGTTCTTATTGATAAGCACTCATATTTCCCTTCTTTTTGGAGTTGAATTTTCCAATTAATCTCAAATCTCCAAAATAGAGTTGAACCCTGTTAATGCCAAAATAATTACTTCAATGTTCCTAGGGCAGAAACTAGGGGAGGGGGGTTCTGGTGCTCCAAGCACTAGACAAATGAGAACTTGATCTCTTTTTTTTCTGCCTTTTACTGCTCCAGAAAAATTACTGGGCACAAAAACACTTGTCCCATGTGATAGAGTTCATTCTTACTTTTGGTAACAGCTCATGGCTTTGTCTACGTTTTCTCATGTTTCTTCAAAATCTTGATTGCCAAGGTATGGCTCAAAAGAATGACAGAGTGCAATGTCTTGGGAATTTTTATTATTCCAAAAGTTTAAACACATGCACACAAAAAAGCCTAGGAGCAGCTGCCAGATCTTAAGCGTCCTAACAGCGGCACAATAAACTGAATGGAAATCACAGCATTATCGCTGCTCTCAGTAGTGAGAACTACTACCAGAAACATGTGCAGCAGTGTTCTCAAGCTTTGGGCTCTCCTGTGGCTCTTGTCCCAGTGAGCTGGGCTAAAAGTTTGGCTCACTCGTCTCGATCATTTACCCGTGGATCTTTTGTCTGCATAATCATTTACCTTCAGCTCCCATGTACAGTGCTCCTACACCACTAGCCGTATTCCAGAAATCATTTATCCACTGCTCCCTTGCCCTGGCGATTATTCACCGGCGGATCCCATGAACCAAGGATCATTCAGCACCGAGCCTCACTTGCCTCAGCAATCATTCAGCATAGCTCTCTTGCTACAGAGATAATTTACACAAGAATTCTTTGCCCAAGCAATCATTTACGTTTAGCTTCTTTGTTCAGAACTCATTTACTTACGGTTCAATTGCACTGGCGGTTTTTTAAATTAAAAATCGCCGTGGGTGTACAGCAATATTTTCTGTTCGGTGCTTCGACAAAGTTTGGAGACACCCACTGTGTGAGCCGCAGCGCACACGTTGAGAATAACTCTTGATGAAGGGGCAACAATCCCTTAACCCATCGGTTCTCCTTTTTTGACTCGCGGAGCCCTTTTCAGGATATTTCTTTGGCGGATCCCTGTTTGACTAGAGGAGCCCTTTTGTGAATAATTTATGGTGGGCCCCTGTAGACCTTTTTTTTTTATTTATCTATCAAATTTACTGATTTATTTTATTTTCCTCGAGTCGCCGAGGTTGAGAACCGCTGCCTTAACCAAAGCGTATTTAGAAGCGTATTATTAAGAGTCTTTAATACGCTTTACCCACAGAGTAAGAATAATATCTTATAATATTCTTAATATATCTTAATTATATCTTTAGTCTATGGCTTTACCCTTAACCGATACGAGTCATACGACTCGGGCGGGGGTGCTGCCACTTTTGTGAATCACTAGTCTGTGCCATTCAAAATCGGCATCTACTAATTAGTCAAAGACAGACCAGGATTGTCAGAGCAATGATCGAAAAAAAAAACCCCAAAAAACCAGAAACGAACCAAAAAGTATAAATGTTTTTGAGTTCGTTATAGCCTTAAATAATGTGGTATTAGTATGCTACAATAACTATCCCGTGGTGAAAAACAATAATTTTTGTGAATCCAGTTTTCCTAAGATCAATGCCCGTAATCTTCATGTAGGCTAATCGATGCTGTTACTCTAATTTTATCTCTGACGTCTAATTTTGATTAGATCAATAACTAATATCACTTATTACAACGAAAGCGTCGACTTCATCACAGCAATTATTCATCTAATTTAGCTAGTACAGCACATGCACGTGTTTCTTTTTTCTTTCATTCATTAACCACGATTATGATAATCCAAGACTATACGACAGAGACTGAGTCGGTAAAAACTACAATGATCCGTTTTAATATATGTGCGCAAAACTGATTCGAATCATGCCCAAAAATATATAATACTAGGGGGGGGGGGGTGTCTGTGCCCCCCCTGCAGCCTTTTGGCGGCCAACCCCCCCCCCCCTCTTCACAACATATCTTGTTCATTTTCTCCCACTTCAGAGCGCTATGAAAAGTGGCATGTGAAAGCAGGGCCGCAACTAGGGAGGATCAGTCAAGTTTGGTGCCTGATCCTCCCTGTTGGAGGTGCACATCGAGATAATAAATTGCGATCAATGTGTCGCCCCCCCCCCCCAGCACGATTTCCGTAATTCACTATTAAATGTATCCATGCGGAGAATGTCGATAAAAAATTCCTTAAAGATACAAAGTATCCAAGTTTTATGTGTAACAGCTGCGAAAAGTGTTATTTTCAAATCATTTTTTGCAATGCAATGTACATTTCAAATCACTTTGTATTATCACCTCGAATAATAATATTCAAACACTCCGACCATAGACGCCAGAAACTGGGGGGGGGGGTGAATTCAAACAATTTAATTTAAAAAGTACTACATTATTTTTTGTCATCCGTATAATCTGTATCTCTATTTTATACAACAAAAACTCAAATGAAGAAACTTAATAATAGGCTAATTCGTTAAATTGTATTAAAAGTTTTTATAATTTCGGAACATGAATTACGGGGGAAAACTTCTGAACACACACGCAAACCAACATATCATTTCCACGTTTGGTTTTGCAATATTCCATGTTTTTGCCAACAGAAATATGTAGACCAAGCACACCAACCTTGTACCAAAAGCTTAGACGCTAATGAAAACTATGTGACAATATTAAAACAAGCCAGCCAAAGATATGCGACTGATTATAAACGTAAGATTAATTGTTATATTATATCTATGCGACTGACCCATAGTCGTCTTTTTTATTGGTGATTACATGATATTTATACAAATACAACGCCACAACAGGCAAAATGCCCAACGAGGTGGCTGAGGAAAAGACGCCCATAAAAAAAATATGGATGTCATATTTCAAAAATACAGCAACCCAATAAAAACACAATCACAAAAATTATAAACAAAAAGCACTTTGTCGGTGCTCATCCTGTGGGCAATATGAAAACTTCATCGAATCGTCATTCATAAGCACTGTACATTTCTACCCTTGATCTGGGCACAACTCCCTCCGCTGTGAGAAATAGAAATTGCAACAAAAGAGGGAAGTGCGGCTCTTATACGGTGAAAATTAAATATTAATTTAATTGAATTAATTAAATATTTCAGGTTCTTATGGAAATACTGTAATGGTAAATGTCGGTGACTCTCGGAGGGGGGGAGGGGGGGAAGAAACTCTCGAGCCCACGGGGCAGATAGAAATTTACCGTTAAAGATAGGCTCACTGTAATTGGGGGGGGGGGGGAATATCATATAAACCAAAATTTTTCCACATATTGAAATTTTATCAGCAAAAATCAATTATTTAACACTTCAAATTTTTATAACTGAATTTTCAAATATAATTAAACTTTTATATGCAGTTAAATTTTTAAATGTAATTGATATCGCAATTTTAATTTCGATGAACTTTCCGCATTGACAAAAAATAATTATTTTCAGTTAACTGCGTGTACACTTTTGTTCATGTTTATTTCACGTGTAAGACAAAAACCCAAATACAAGCTCGCGTACAGTGAAGAATCGACGGTTCGACGAATTGATTCTGCTCTGTAATATATAAATTGACGTTACGACGAATTGACACAGCGGCAGACTTGTAGCGCGACTACGCCCATGAGGGTCCCCAGACTGGAGCCCTGTTGAATCTCGAAAATTGTTCATTTGTATTCATTTTACCAACAAATTTAGTGGGCCCCAGACTGGCTTTATCTCAGGCTTCCACTGTTGCAAATTTCACAATGTTGAACAACAAAAATCATTGAGATTCCTCCAGGGCCCCCGAAATGAAACCTCTTGACTTTCCCATGGGAGCCCCGACCTGAAGGCTTATCGGACACCCCCCCCCCCCATGAGGGCCACGGAAAGTGTTCACTTGCATTTATTTTAACGAATAAAATCTAGGAACCAGAAAAGGGCTGACAGGGCCCGGAACGATTCTTATCGGTTTTGATTTTTCACTCTGCAAATTAACCACAAAGGGGCCCGTGAGAAAGTTGATTTGGGGGAGAGGGGAGCGCCAACTATCCCAGCCTAGAGGCCCTGCTGAAGGATGTGGGGACCATGCCTCTCGGTATATACACATAACTTGATCCCGATGGGTTAAATGGTTCCCGATATATTAAAGAATTAAATTAAAACTTGACTGACAAAAAATCGCAACCGATTTCCTTTGCACAGAAACGGGCCTTTTCACAAGTTTGTGATTTTTATATTATAGAGCTTGAAAACTTGTTTTCCGCGATCGTGAAAGCAATTTATGCAACATTTGAACTCTTAACTAAACAGTTTCAAAGAAAATAAACAGCATTGAGGTTTTTTTTTTGGTGGGGAATCCCTCTCATTCGGTTCCTAGGCTGTGTGCATAAAGTAGAGATGGAATGAATATTTGGCTTCTATTCGGTTCTTTTGTTGATCATTCGGTTTGACCGAATAATGCTTCAATATTCGGCCGAATATCTGTGAATCCAAGTACATCAAACTAATTTTTTTAAATTATATCATTAAATTTTTAATTTATGGGAAAAATTGTAATTATATAAATTTAATATTTCGATATTTCAATTTCTCCACCGAAAATATTAAACTTTTTTCTAATTTTTGGTCGGCTTTGGGGGCACAATTCTCCCCCTCCCCCGAGCACCCTCCCTCTGGCGTACGTCTCTGGACCGGATGGCCTCAAGTGCAGAGGGGCCTCACGAGAATGAGATCTGGTTCAAATTTTTGAGAGTAAAAGCATGCTAATTGGTAGGTAATTTCTAGCCAAGTGAGGGGGAGGAAACCTAAAAAACCTCTAATCACTTTGTCTGAGAGCACATTATGCTCTTAACACGGCCCTACCTGGTGATGTGAAAATCAGAACCAAAACTGCACTATCATCGAATCATATCATAATCAGAAGGTAACTGCACTAGAAGTACGTCCGAAAGAAAGCGAGTTGATTTTTGCGAAAAATATGAAAGAAAACTTCCAAAAAAAAAAAAACCAAGAGATATCAGACTGCAAGTAGAAGAAAATGGGGAAGAGAGACTTTCAATGTCCATGCTTAAAAATATTCAAATCATAATTCTGCCTTAGATTATAATTACTTCGGAAATATATAATTTCATGTAATTTTTTTTTTCATTTATAGATTCAGCGTAGAGATATTTCGAGTAAATTATACTTCTAGGGATTGGGGTGGGCACCAAAACTATTGAAGTGTTTAGGGCCAGTGTCGCAACTAGATACTGTCACCAGGGGCAAGCCGGAATTTTGGCGTCCCTTGCATGTAGAGGAAGCAGTTAAAGGGTGAATTCGGCGCCCCTTCTGGTTCAGCGCCCGAGGGACCAGACCCACCTGCTCCCCCCTACTTGTGGCCTTGCTTAGGGCCTTCAAACGTTTTAATCCGGCCCTGGTCGAAAGAGTTGGTTGCTTATATAGCTGTGAAATTGCGATCACTGCGTCGAACCCCCCTTGCCATATGCCTGTAAAGGCGGGACGGCCGAACATATTGATATGCTAAAGATAATACTCATGAGAGCTTGGTCCAAAGCTGGTTTAAAGGATTCTTTAACCAGCTTTGGCTTGGTCTCCAAGAACATGACTTTGCGTTCAAAAAGCACATATATACTTCAAACCTATTGGGTTTGCAAATACTTATAGAAGACAAGAAAACCACAGAAATTTTCCCAACGACCTGCTGAAAAGAAAAAAGAACGCTTCTCAAGGAACTAAATTACGATAATCTGAAATACTATTGCATTTCCTTACCTGATAAACCACCATGAGTACCATCCATTAGGTAACAAACAACAACAACTGCGGCGGCCAAGAGCATCAAACACGCGCGACAACTCCTCTTGGCTTTTCGGTCGACAGGACAAAACACAAGATGGAATAATATTAAACTCCACCACCACCACGTTGGTTGTGGATAGTGGTGAATGTTGCTCTTTTCTGGTTTCACATTTTCTCCTTTGTCTCTCTTTTCTTTGCTCTCCTCCCCTCCCCCTTCTCAACTCTACACAAGTTTGGAATTGCTTCTACAGAAAAAAATAACCGGATTTGAAAAAGCGCCTCCATCTTTCAGTGTGTGTGGATATATTTATTATTATTATTACTGGCCTTTTCTTGTGTTTTTTGAAGAGACCGTCGAACCAATCACGTTCGCGAAGGAAGGTTACCGTAATTTACAGGGTATCTTTCTCGTTTTTATTTCATCCCCCCCCCCCCCACAACTAGCTTTATAGACAGGGCAGGGGTTCAGATCACGCTCCATCGCTTCGCGTGGAAGCAGCGATGGCCGAAACGAAATATTTTTCCATATTATTATTATTGTTGTAATGAGAGAGAATTTTACAGGAAGCAAACCATAGTGTTGATCAAACAGGGATCGGGAAAATGACTGCAGTTCCTGGTACACACAGATGGAATCACTTTGATCGCGAAAATAAACTTTTATTTAGCACTTTGTGCAGTAAAATATGTTCGACACAGGCGAATTGCCACCTGTGGGCCAAACAAATTTTGTCGCCTAGGGCAAACAGTCAGTTCAGCCCTCGCACCTGTCTCTAAGTCACTCTTTTGGTCACTCGTTCACATGCTTATTAACGTTCTTGGTCATTCTTTTGGTCACCCACAGACCTGGTTCCTTGCTCTCTAGGTCACTAATTTGGTCATGTCCTCCACATACTGTAGGATTTTTAAACTGGGATCTTCATGGGGGGGGGGGGAAGGCTCTATTTATGGTGTTATAGGGTGCAAAAGCAAAAAATTATAAGAATAGTCCCGGGCTGGAGTCGTGTCAGACCCAACCCTTGTGGGGGAGCATGCTTTTGGTCACTCACATGCTAGCAAATTCTCCAGGTTCAGCTTTTAGTCACTCACTAACATGGTCCTTTGTTCTCTAGGTAACTCACATCAAAATCTAAGTCACATGGTCACTCACTGATCCAATCCCTTGCTTTCTGAGTCACCGTTTTGATCACTTTCATACTTGAAAACTCTAGGTTACTCAGTCTCTCGTTTGGTCACTCACTGACCTAATCCCTCGCTTTCTAGGCCCACCTGCAACGCTTCTGGTTCTTCAATGTACTTAATTAGCCACTGTGTTGGTTGAGTGGTCATAGTGACGGACTCGCATCGCGAGGATCCGGGTTCGAATCCACCGTCGCCACCGTGGTGGTCGGCTGAAGTTGGTTTCCTGTGGGTCACAACTTCGAGACGCAAATGTGAGCCGATCTCTCCATTAAAAAGTCTCACCACAGAGAGCAACAGGCCCACAACGGTAAACTATACACTTCACGTATAGTCAGAAAAACTGGTGGCAGATGGCAGCACTACACATAACAAGCATTACACAGAAACAAACTTCACGTCAGGTTTCACTACATGTACATTCCAACATGTACCAATTCGTAAGAGGTTCCGCAGAGGAATATGGACGAGGTGCATGTGGGGTTTAGTAGTAGTGTATAAAATTACGGTTACATTAAAATCTATCCAAGTTAGAGAGGTGTCCAAGATATAGGAATATAGTACTGTAGATGTTCTGTGCTTCATGAGTATTGTGGGCCGGGGTTAGTATTAAGTAGCCCTGCTTGTGGGCAAACAAATTTTGCCCTACCTTCTAGACACATTTTCTTAACCACTTAATTTGCTAACCTAGACTAGTGACACAGCTCGGGCATTTCTAGTCAAGGGAGACACGATGCTCTAAAGACACACGCCCTTTGCTATAACTCCCTTATACATACGACTCTGACCTGTGGCCGTACAAGTTTTGCCACCCTCTTCTATTCTAGTTTAATTTTCTCAACCACTCATCCTTCAGAACATGCAAACCTGGGCTATGGACCGTTTCGCCTCCTCTTTGAACCCGCCTCTGATTATTCCATTCAAACAGTCCAATGTAGGGAGGTTGTTCAAGGTAACATTTCAATTGTAGTTTTTCCAGGCTTTTGGGGATCCCATATATTCAGAGTGGAAGATATTCTGCTTGGTTAGTCATATATTTGTTGTTTAAAAGTTTGAAGCACCAAGTTTGGACCTCTTAAAAGTTTCGAGGCACTGGACAAAGGCCACCATGTAGAGCGGACTCGTCGTATTTCGTCTGAGTGTGGTAAAACCTGTTTTCTATTGTTCAAAGTGACGTCTCAACATCGGAAAAAAAGCTTCATAGGCGGAGATAGACCTGGATGTCTGGGGGCGCAGTCATTATTGCTGAGGGGCACGATGATGTCAATTCATATATAAATTAGATGTCAACTACACCTTTGACACAGAGGGCCATGCTCCCACGCCCCCCCCTTATCTCCACCCATGCGCATAGGGAGCAACAATTAGGTAAAGCCCCTGGAAACCCCCAGACTGGCTCATCCGCCATGTTTGTGTGAAGTCTGACGTCAATATTATCGTTGCAACCAATGACTGTTCCCCATGCTATTTTTTTTTTTTGAAGACAAGACGTGACTGAACAGAAAATTAGTTTTTACATTTTAAAATAAAGGACAATGAGCCCGTTCCGTATGTTTCAGGCACCTTACGGGGCTGTAGCGATAATACTGACGTCACATTTCGCACAACTATTGCAGATGGGCCAGCCTGGGATTTCCAGCAGCTCTAGCTCATGCTAATAATACATTTTTTTTTTCATTGGAAGTGGGGAGGGAACCCGCCTGTGGTTCAAAGGGGAAGTGAAAAAGACAAGAACAAGGGTGGTAAAATGAAAAGGTGCAAAGCGTTGGCTATAATATAAACTACGGTGCAGGGGAGAAATGGCCAACGCGCAAATATTATTCAGGACGACAGTTCCTGTAAATCTTACCTGGAAGGTGGTGGCCTGGGGGGGGGGGGGGCCTCAAGTTATTTCCGAAAAAGGTCTGGATTTATTGATAATATAGGATGGACGAAAAGTCCTAAACATTTTAAAAATTGAAAGCAAATCAACCAATTGACACAAAAATGTGCGGTTTGTACTTAAATACTTATCGTGGTACACTGCTTTTTCGATAAATTTAAAAAAAAGTTCAAATTCCACTAACAAGTGGCGTTGTAAAACGAACTCGACGTAACACATAAAATCCAACACAAACAGTGCATAATTGATGTTTATGACAATTTGTGTTATACATGTTTACATAAAAAACTATTATAATAAACATAAAACTACCATATTTCAAAAGCAGCACCCGTTTAGATGTATCCCGAGCAAAAAAGGGCGCTCATATTGCAAACATTAGTTATGTGTTGAATTTTGTGTTATACCGAATTTCCGTTTTACAGCGCTACCTGTGAGTGAAATCAGAACTTTTTCGAAATTTATCACAAAAAAAAAAAACCGAACACCCCTAGCCCACCATTAAAGATCCACATCTTCAGGACTCTAGGCCATCATAAGTAATCACTAAGAATAGGATTTTTATGAACTAAAAACGTCTAGAAAATGCTCTACAAAGATAACGCAGATATCTCTGCAATCGTTGGCTTTTAATTAAGAAACCGAGAGCCAGATCTCTTGAATTCTGCGAACTTCGCGGCCGCCGCCAACTGAAAGGGGGGAGGGAACGATTTTTCAAGGCGCCAACTGAAGGAGAGGGGCGATTTTTCATCACCAAAATATTAGGATTCTTACACTTGAAAAATGACCAGAACTGGCCATGGGAAAACATACTTTCAATTACAAAAACTTTTCAAATGACTTGGAGTTACTCAAAATCTTGAAATTTGTTTGAGGGATCGCATATGTGTGCTCAAAAACCACATTAGAAAGTTATTGCCCTATCTCTTGTGAGGCCGAAGAAAAAAAAAAGTTCCACGTTTCTAAGCGCAATATTCGCTGAAATGTTTGAATTCAAAAATCGGAGAAAAATTGGGAAAGAACGGCATAAACTAACGGAAAACGCTTCCTTCCCTCATTTATGAAAAATTCCATTTTTCTAGATGTTCACAATTGATGAGAAAATATTCAAAAGAGCTATCTTTTTCCATTGCGTTATCCATAGCAGAGTCTTGTCTCATCTATTCATAACCAGATTTTCATGAAAACTGGCGGGGGGAACGTACTTTTTTTATCGAAAATTATGAAGTATGCAAAATACGCCATAAAATTTTAAAATATGCTCTATCACGCAAAAATAGCGGAATATGCGAAAAACAAAAAAAAAAGCAAAATCATAGAAATTCGAGCCCTAGTTATCACCCATCAGAAGTATAAACAACGCCTTTTTACTAAATCAATTAATTTTTTTAAGTGTGTCTAGGACTCTCATCTACCTTGTATTTACCTATATAAAATAATAACGTGATCAGCACGTATTCCGAAGAGATCGTTACGATCTGTCCATATTATATATATATATAAATAAAGGTGCTATGATCGCAGGTGCTCTGTGAGAATTGGATTCGGTGTTTAGTCGAAGATTGTAAAACAGATTATCTATCCACTAGGGTGGGATGGGCAATGGTGGTTTTTATAATAACTAATCCGTTAATCTTCTTCAACGGACACGATTGCAATTTCAGGATATTTTCTCTCGCTAGTTCGGTCGAAAAACCGAAAGATGTTTTCTGCCTCGTCCTCTCCAAGCAAGTCAATAACAAACGAATAAGTCATAACAAAGTCAGCAAAGATAATGGATATGGACCTTGCCTTATTCCTCTACCACGCTCGAACTGCTTTAAGAATATGAAATAACTGCTTTGGACGTACGTGCTTCGAAACCTCAACAACCTCGCGACGAGAATGGCCCCCGAGGCGCTATACGGGAACGCGAGGATACGTGCGTGAATATCATTGTTTTGTCGTAATCGAATCGCGCGAAGCACTGCCGTTAATATGATCGGCTATCCGAAACTTACGGCCGTATTCAACAACACAGTTTAAACTGCAATCACAGGTTGAAGGATTAGCGATCGACACGGATTGGTTAAAATCCTCAGTTTAACCAATCCGTTTCAATCTTCAGCCCTTTTACCGGCGATCGCAGTTTAAACTGCGTTGTGAATATGGCCGTTAGAGTGAGCCGACTGGCAGTATAAGCAGAGTTTTTTTTGTTCAATAATTCGTTCTTACATTGATAGTGGGGTGGTCGGTTTACTATAGTAAATTTTTGAGGACAAAAATTCTACCAGAGTTTTGCTACATCAGGGAAAAATCCAGGCTCGACCTTTAGAGGGGGCACAAGAATATTCTTTCTGAAGGTTAGTAACTCAAAATTTTTCTGAAAGCTTTCAAATTAACAGAAATAATTTAAAACAGGATTTAGTTTTTTTTTCAACTTTATTTTTTTAATTCATTTGTAAAAAAATTAATTTATGATTACCAGTGACTGTTTCTCACAAGTGGGGGCCCTGGGAAAATGAATTTTTGGGGCCCTTATATGTATATATTTTGGCTCCCTTTGAGTCGTAGGCGAGGGGAGGAAAGAGGGGCTCGTGATTCTTTTACAAAGGCCAGGGGCGGCTCTTGGACCGTGCAGATGCATGGGGTAGTCGCTGTGGGCAGTGGGGGGGGGGGTGTGTGGCGAAATCTGACTTGAAAAGGCGAAAAAAAAAATTGACAACCAAAAAAACTTGGTTGGGGGCGAAAAAATTTAAATTCTTAAAAATTCTTCCCGGGTTGAGATTTTTAAGAATACTCAAGCCACCATTGCAAAAAGCAGCCTATTTCGGGGCCCTGAAAATTTGTAGGCCTTGGGCACGTGCCCCGTTTTCCCATATGTCAATCATATATTGCTGTCCCTCCCCTAGAGGCATACAGCGGGCCCCGTTTTCCCATGCAAGAAACAGGTCCTGGCAAAAAACACGAGTATATATGGTTACAAGAAGTAAAGAAAAAAAAGGTCATAGGAAATTAGTTTCTTTCGGGGAGAAGCAACTAATGGTCGATCTGTGGTCCTGGTACGGTGATGTCTTACATTAAATGGGTGAAACGACAGAATTCAAAATTATATAATACATCCAAAATTATATAAATGATTAATACTGACCTCCCGAAAAAGACTCCGGCATCGAAATATATTTATGGTAGGCATCAACGTCACATCCGAATAATGACACTTATATGCTCGAAATGCGTCCGAGAGAATGTGAGGAACCCAAATACACAAACTATCCTTCGAAATATTTCCCCCAATATTTTGACGAAAGATTCGATTCGATGCAACGAGTTACGAATGTAGACAATATTCGATGCTATACGAGATTAGCCACAACTTTTATAGACTTGTATCTGGCGTGTACGTGTGTCAAGGAAGTGATACAGCAAGCCCGAGCGAATTGGATATACACATAGATATCCAGAAAGAACTTGGAACTTCTCGGGAAAAAAAGCTCTCCTAGTTTTCGATGATTAGGCTGATGTAATAAATTGATTCGAAAAAAACCCAACAAAAAACGAGATCACGCGTAAGTTGTAGTATATAGATATAAAGCGTTGAGATATCGATTGCGTAACATTTCCCATTCATTTCGAACTGCGTGTACACGGACCGTCTGGAGGCCAATCTACCAGTCACCACCTCCTTACGTTGTGCCGAAGTAACACCCAGTTGATTAAGATTAGATATAAGATCGTGTTGATGACGGGAACGGGGGGGGGGGGGGAGAGATTGGACTGCGGCCATTCTTGAATGGCGTCGACCCCGTCGCGTCGTGTGAACCCCCCGAGTGTAAAGATTACAGCCCATCAAGAACCAAAGTTCAATAAATAAACAAAATCGAAACCCACACGTGTTTCATCATGGCATGCACCCTCTACATGGAAAATGCACTTTTGTTTTTCGCTTGCATTGTTTTTTTTTTAAAACAGACTTTGAAATGATAATTTGTACGGAAGAAGATCGTGATTTCGGTAAAGAAATTATCCATTCGAAAACGTGACAAATCAAGTTCCATGGAGTAGTTCCATTTCAAGTAGCATGAAGTGTGAATGTGGCTCACCTTGAGCAGGGCTGCTGACAGGCTTCCATTTGTGGCAGCAGACAGAACGCAGGTGCCAAGATCCTCGACGCATCGTCCGGCTTCCTTCACGAGACCCTGCAGGTGGGTGGCCCTGGTCTCCTTGCCGCAAACTGGAAAACAAAAAAATACATTAATACAATTCACATCGTTATGTGAATTTGTTGTATGTTTTTTTAAACTTTATAAAACAAAAGTACAGCCAATTCGCGACAAGTGGAACTCTGACAACTAAAACATCTATCCCCGGTCGATTAGTTCGATACCCAGTTCGTTCTTGTCAGAAAACTTTCCAGACACAGAGGTACAACAAAAAACGGTGACTTGACCGCAGCAAAAAATTGCTAGCGCAGGGGGTTAGCGTACCAACCTCTCGATGAGTATAAAAGAAATACAAGCCTGCCGTTCGGAATCGGCAATAAACTGTAGGTCCTGGTCTAACTAGCCCACGTTTTTGGGAATGAGAGAAATAAAAAGGCATTTAGCAATATACAGTCGAAGCTCGATATAACGACCTCCTTCATCCCGTCCAAAAACGGACGTTATATTGTTTCGTTTTATAAGATGGTGGCTTAAGCTGGAGCTCCTTGAAATCCTCTGCGCAAAAGTGTGACGTCAATCGCTGTAGCTAAGGTAGAGATTCTTGACATCTCGCGGGCTGACTCATCTGTCATCTTCAAGCTATGACGATCACTAGTATCAGAATAGTCAATTGCTGTTCCCTATCCTGCCTCTTTTTAACGATTAGACGTCAGTTTGAACGAAACAGTTTTTTTTTTTTGCAAGATGGAAAACGGTGTTCAGGTGAAAAAAATTGAGAATCACCTTTTGACATAAGGTGAGGTTATATACTTTATATTTTGAATTCACTGGTGAATGTCTAATTAACGACAACTCTTTGTTTGTTGCTCTTGTTGCATTTTTTTTTAATCTTGAAGTTTGCAACCGAATTTTCTCCTTACTATAGAATTCCAAAAGAAGGTAGTTACATATATGGAAAGTAATATTACTTCAATACATTTATTTCGATGCTCTGTACGTCTTCTTTAAGGTCCTGTATAAGCAGCATAATTCGAAATAGATTTTGTAAAGGATTTTTCCGGCTTTCTATACGTGTCATTAACTATGAGAAAAAAAAATTATCAGCTCGAAAAAAGATCATGCTTTTAAGGGTTAAAACAACACATCTCAGTATTCGACAGTAGTAAACTTTTATCCTATCCGTTAAATTCAGGTTAAAAGTTCTGCAAAGTATTGACAAGGCTGCTTGTTATCGTCAACACGATATCATTTGTTTGTACACTAAGCATGAAATCGAAACTAACCAACCAAGAAGGATCATCTTGTTAAGCAAATGACCGTCATCGTTCGGAATATGTAAGTTCTGGGTCAGGTGGCAGGCATAGAGTTATTGGGTCGTCGTCGGAAGTGTAGGTTAAAGTTGTTCATACGTGGAGAAGCTTTTTTTTTTTCGCGGACGGACATGGTCGTCATTAGCAAGGAAGTCACGTCGCGTGTAGTACGACGACGAAATGCCCAACGTGCCGCTGCTCAGTGTTTTTGAACTTACTCGCTTATACGGAATTACTCCATCCTTGGTTATCGAGACTTTATCAACATCACCACTAGAATTGAATTATGGAAATACATATACGCCGGAAATCATTTTATCCGGAGGATTCGGACAATTTTACGAGATGTCTACTACACGAAATAAAGTGGGCGGGGGAAGAGGAATTGATTCTATATAGTACTTAGGAAAGGATTCTCGAACTTCGTGTTCACGGTATATGGAATTAGAATTTTATATCTCGCGGGTTTTCAGCAGCGTAACAAAACATCGTGACATATTGGTGGGAGCCACAAGTTTTATCACCAAAATATGGGCAGCTGAACTATGTGTGTAATAATATACTCCCCTAGGACAGTGGTTCTCATTCTGGGGCCACATGCCACCCTTCCCGCCCTGTCTGCGGTCCTGGGATATTCTAAGGCTGAACACGGGTCAAAATCAAACGAAAGGACAACCATGACAAATGTGGAAGGGGCCCAAAGAGAGTTGTAAAGAAATAAAGCTTTCCAGTGAAATACGGTAGGGATAGGAATGAAACTATAAATCCAGCTGTATAGCCACGTGGGCATGGCTCGGGCCCCATATCTACATAGTGAATACTGGTACGATGATTTTCGAGTGTAAATATGGCGCCAAGAGAAGGCGCCATACTTAGCTGCTACTTCCAGCTAAGTAGGGGGCCCTAGAACATCACTTTGCTCGAAGCCCCACGATGTGGAGACGGCCATCATCACAAGAAAGAAGCTCACTGAATAATTGTGAAGGGAGCAGTGTTTGCCAATACGCATCTACATGCGTGATTCACACACCAAAATTCAATATTACTCCTCCAAATTTCGTTGAGTGCAAATTTTAGGTCACTTTTTTAATAGAATTATTTCTGACAGATGAAAAAAAAAATGGCCTTACTTTTGTAAAAGTACCCCTTAAAATTTTGAAGAATGAAAATTATATTTTCGGATGGCACTGGTCGGGAGGTGCGATTTATTGTGCAGGTACGTCGGATAGTCTAGCACAGACATATTTTGACATGCAGTTTGGCTCTTAAGACGAATGATTAATCCCCCCCCCCTTCTGAATCCATGTCTGGTCCAGAATTCTAGAGATCGATCTTACAGAACGATGCACGTTTAGCAGTTTTCAGGAAAATGTTGAAACTTTGTGCTGATGTGCGAAATATAGAGCAGCTGTGAATTTCAAAGTGAGTTTATTTGAATACATAATTTATTGTAATGATTCAGTGAAAGAAGTATTTTCTTGCTTTTTTTTTTTTTGTTGAAAAAATATGTGAGGCCTGCAAAAGTGTAGTACAATTTTGTGACAAAATAAATTCGATAGAAAATCCTGTCTTCCTGATTCAAGAAGGCTGGAATACTTCCACTGAAGAGAGAGGAAGTTCTAAATCGTTTTTTTATATATATTTCACAGTTCATGAGGTGCAAATACCGAGTACCTTCTGCATCTAGCAGAAAAAGTGTCAAAAAGAACACACTCAGAACATTCAAACATGTTATTCTTCATGCGAAAATGATGCACCGTGATTCATTGTGTATGCAGAATCAGATAACAACTGGTATTGGGATAAGAAGCTAATGCCATTAGTGCGTCCAGGGAGGAAGATAAAAAATTAGTGGGGGAGAAGGGAAGAGTCCTATGTGTTGTACTTTATCAGGTTAAATATTATCCAGGAATGATCACCAAAAGTTGGTCAACGAGGTGGTACTTTACTGGAAGTGATGGATAAATCAGGCACACACTGGGGATGGCTTAACGAGAAAAACGAAATCTGTAAAGATAAAGAAATAGTGAGGAGGAATAGGAGAGAGAAGGAAATGAAACATTTTTGATGTTCCTGAAATAAACGGGTTGTCAGCAGAAGCATAATTATTAAAAAAAAAAAAATTTGTGCCTGCATCTTGAATTTTTTGTTTTTCTACATCATTATTTTTTGTATTTACGTTCAGTTATTATGTTCATATATGTTCGTTTGAAACTAATAAATTCATGATATACAGTCAAATCCCGTTATAACGAACGCCAAGAGACCGGAGAAATCACTTCGTTATAACAAAATTTCGTTACAAAGGAATTCCAGGTTTTTGCATTGTTCCCATGTAAAAATATCTGGGAGGAATAGAAAAGTGTTCGCTAAAACGAGATTTTCGCTCTTACGGTATTCGTTAAAACGGGATTCGACTGTAATTCTACCTCCTTCACCTAACCAGATCATGGCCCACCGCTGTCTCAATGAAGATATTTTAGCAAGTGATCGAAGAAGACCTGGGTCATGCTAGAAGCTGTGCATATGTGTTTTGAACCTAACGTGGTCTGTTTCTGTGTAATGTTTGTTTTGTGTAGTGCTGCCAATTGCCGTCAATTTAAATATGAGTGAAATGTAACGACTTAATAATAGCATCGTTGTTGCTCTCTGTGGCGAGACGTTTCAACGGCGAGATCGGCTGGCATTCGTGCCTCGAAGTTTGGAATCACAGAAAACCAACTTTAGAGGATGTTTTGTCCTTCAGTCCTGAAGTAACAACTTGCATGTAGAACTTTGACGCATGTGAAAATACGTGTGCGGAAAATTCACCGCCAGCAATTCACCGACCAACAATTCACTGCTAGGAAAATTCACCGACCAACAATTCACCGCCATGCAATTCACCGCTAGGAAAATTCACCGACCGACAATTCACCACTAGGAAAATTCACCGACTAGCAATTCACCGACAACAGTTCAATGCGAGTCAGTTAGCGAGGGAGTGAGCGAGTGAGTAAGTGATTGAGTGACCGAGTAAGTGATTGAGTGACCGAGTGAGTAAGTGATTGAGTGACCGAGTGAGTAAGTGATTGAGTGACCGAGTAAGTGATTGAGTGACCGAGTAAGTGATTGAGTGACCGAGTAAGTGATTGAGTGACCGAGTAAGTGATTGAGTGACCGAGTAAGTGATTGAGTGACCGAGTAAGTGATTGAGTGACCGAGTGATTGATCCTGTGACCGAGTGATTGATCCTGTGACCGAGTGATTGATCCAGTGACCGAGTGAGTGATTGAGTAACCGAGTAAGTGATTGAGTGACCCAGTGAGTGACTGAGTGAGTGACCCAGTGAGTGACTGAGTGACCGAGTTAGTGAGTGACTGAGTGAGTAAGTGATTGAGCGGGTGAGTGAGTGACCCAGTAGTGACTGAGTGGCCGAGTAAGTGATTGAGCGAGCGAGTAAATTGGTTAGTGAGTGAGGGAGTGAGTGAATTTGTTAGTGAGGGAGTGAGTGAATTTGTAAGTGAGGGAGTGAGTGAATTGGTTAGTTAGTTTTTAACGTAGTAGTGTCACAAATGATTAAAAAATCCGATTGTTCCGAAAACGTATTTATGATGAAGTGTAGATTTGAAGACACTTGGATCGGGCGTCCTCTTCGTCGTGGTGGTCGCCGTCAGCCACGCTTTGATATCGACATTTGGAACTGCTTTCAAGGAACGCGTAACGATTTACCAACAATTCTATAGAAGGATGGCATCGAGCGCTCCAACAGCAATTATCTGCTCACCACCCAGATATATGGAAGTTCATCGGTGCCATAAAAAGAGAACAGAGTTTGAATGAAGTTCGGATGGAGCAAATTGTAAGTGGACAAAACCATCACGTTAGGAGAAAGAAATACCGGGACTCTGCGCAGAGATTTCTCACAATTCTCACAAATAATGTATCATTTTAATTATGATATCAATATTTGTGAGAAATGAATATTTTTATCCCGTTTTTTCTTACATTTGCGTGTTATCTGTTTTTCTAGATTAGTAGATTGGAACCCTTTAATTATAAATATGTAAGGAAGAAAATTATGTCGAAAATTGTTAAATAAATACTGTATGTTTTGAATGAAAATTATGTCAGATATTACTAATTAAATATTGTAGGTTTTGATTGAAAATTACCAATTAAATATGTATGTAATGAGAACTGTGTGAAAATTATCCTTCTAAAATACTCCTCTAACATTGCCCAAAAAGAATGCCATTTTTTCTATCGTTTTTTGAAGGGTAAATGTGGTCACCGATGCTTAAACTAGATTTTTAAAGATTTGTAAAATCACCCCTACCAACAGCGAGCTCTATATCCACCCCCGTCTTCAACATATAGGCTTGTGTCATCTGTGAATGAAATTATTTTACCGTTCTACTTCATTTTACATAAATCATTAATATAAACTAGAAATAATTATGACCCAAGGGCCGATCCTTGTGGGACTCCTTTCATTATATTTCAAATGTGCTGATTTTACCATTTATTATGGCAGCTTGTTTCCTATTGTAGTAATATGTTTTAAACCAATATAGTACATTGCCTGCTAAGAAATGTTTTTATTTGTTAGAATATTTAAATCAACATAATCGAATGTTCGTTTTAAGTCAAATGTCAAAATTCAACCCCCCTAATAAAGGGGGGGGGGGGTTTCAAAGGTTATATGGAGTAATCATCACTGAGCCGAAATCCCTGAAGCCATGAATATAAAATTTAGTAAGCATTATATTTTATTACCAGTTGTTATCCGCGGCTTCGCTCGCGTGGATTTTGCAATCTCAAAATTACTCTCACCTCATAACCCCCATGGGTGATGAACTTTCAGAAATCCTGTCTTAGTGTGTATGTACATTACAAAATATAATACTAACTAAATTTCATATTTATGGCTTAAGCGACTTCGGCTCAGTGATGATTGCTCCATATAACTATTGAACCCCCCCCCCCCTTAGGGGGTTGAATTTGGAAAAATCCCTTCTCAGTGAGTCTATATTACAATATTGATCTGATGTCATATTTATAGCTTCAGCTGTTTCGGCTCGGCATGATTTCAACGTCAACGTTGACCCCCCTCCCTCTTATGACGCCCTTAGGTTGTCGAATATGGAAAAACCATTTCTTAGTGAGTCTTTACGTCGTGAAAAAAACTATTTACAAAATTTGATATTTACAGCTTCAGCGGTTTTGGCTCGGCGATGATGAATCAGTAAGAACATGTTATTTTATATACAGTACTAGGGGGCTCTGCCCCCCTACCACCTTTGGCGGCCAACCCCCCCCCCCCTTTTCTTTTCACAACATATCTTGTTTATTTCGTCCCACTTCATCAGCGTGCTATGGAAAGGGACACGTGAAAACACCAGCTTACTGAAGAAGTGAATTTTATAATAATAAAGCAACAAAAAAAAATGTGATTCATCTAGTAACCCCAGAAAAGTTCCTCATGGGGGTCCCGAAACTCCAATTCGTTGAATTTTAGTGGGGGGCCCTGACTGGATTTATCTCGGGCTACCGATGTGTTGCAAATTTTTCAATGTTAAACAACAAAAATCAATGAGATTCATCCAAGGACACCCGAAATGAAACCTGTCAACTTTTCCATGGGGCCCCGACCTGAAGGCTTGTCCGACATACCCCCTGTGAGTGGCCACGAAAATTTTTAATTTTTATCAATTTTAAAACGAATAAAATCCAGGGCCCACATCCAGTAACGGGACCCAATACGCAGATAGTTAGTGGGGCACCCAGACACTGGATTTATCTCGGGCTTCCGCTGTTGAAAATTCTACAATGTTAAACGACAGAAAAGAAAGATTTATCCAGTGCCCCCAAAATGAAACGGGACCCCTGACTCGGAAGCTAATCGGGCATCCCCCTGTGAGGGCCACTGCAAATATTCATTTTACCAACGAATAAAATCCAGCCCCCCCCCCCCAATTACCCTAGACCGAATTCGCAAATTTTATGGGGTCCCAGACTGGATATACCTTGGGCTTCCGCTATCGCAAATTTTTCAATGTTAAACCAGCAAGAAAACAATGAGTTCCATTAAGGACCCCTGGAAATGAAACCTTTTAACTTCCCCATGAAGGTATATGTGCAATCCCCCAGGTACCCCGACCCTGTATATTGGGAGCACTGGTGATATATGTATATTTTACGTATACATACCTCTCGGCATGACCCCCACGAGGGCAGGGCTGACAGGGGCCGGAACGTTTATCGCTTTTTGATATTTTCACACTATAAATTAAGCACAGAGGAGCCCATGAAACAGCTGGTTTGGGGGCCCGCCATCTATTTCAGCTTAGGGGACCTGCTGTAGGATGTGGGAACCTCTGGGTACATGCACATAACTTGGTCCCGATGTGTCAAATGGGTCCCGATATATGCAAGAGTTAAATGAAAACTTGACCCCAAAATCGTAACCGACTTCCGTAACACAAAAACGTAACAGATTTCCATCACTCAAAAAACGTAACCGACTCCCGTAATAAAAAAATCGTCACTAATTTCCGTTGCATAGGAAGTTTATAGAGTACATATAGATATAGATACGAACTAAGGCGGGATTTCTGAAAGTTCATCACGTGAAATCGCGGGTAACAGCTAGTTCAGCATAAAAAAAATCCATTGGTTACTGATGATCAGCGATGTTTTTTATAATATCAAAGTGATAACAGGAGATGATTTTAAGCATTTTTACGAAGTTAATAAAGTAAGTGGATACGCGATGAATTATCTTTTAATTCTGTTATTACCCCTTTTAACATTTCATTAGAAGTTTCTGAGTAAAATAGAGTTAATGGAATTTTGTTGAACATACTATCTTGTATTGGGCAACAGCAATTTGTAATTTATACAAATACAAGGCCACAACAGGCAAAATGCCCAGCGAGGTGGCTGAGAAAAAGATGCCCACAATAAATATGGATGTCATATATTTCAAAAATACAGCAACCCAAATCCGTATCATCTGAATTTCTTCTCAAAGTCATTATTTAAACTTTCCGCCATATCTTTAGGATATGGCACTTACTCACTCAATAGATCACTCACTCACGGACTGACTTACTCGCTCATTGAATCAGTAACCCACTCGCTCACTGAATCACTTACTCACTCGGTCACTCACTCAGTAACTCAATCGCTCATTCCCTCGCTAACTGACTCGCATCGAACTGATGGCGGTGAATTGTTTGTCGGTGAATTTTCCTAGCGGTGAACTGTTGGTCGGTGAATTTTCCTAGCGGTGAACTGTTGGTCGGTGAATTTTCCTAGCGGTGAATTGCATGGCGGTGAATTGTTGGTCGGTGAATTTTCCTAGCGGTGAATTGCATGGCGGTGAATTGTTGGTCGGTGAATTTTCCTAGCGGTGAATTGCATGGCAGTGAATTGTTGTCGGTGAATTTTCCGTAAACCGTGAAAATATAGCCTATAATAGTGGAAAATATGACTGCCACAAAGTTTTACTATAAGTAGGGGTAAGTTTGTGACAGTCATTTAGTGAAATATTTATGTGCTCAAATAATTAAAGACTCATTCGCAATTACAAGATGAGAAATGATCATAACTAAAAATACTAAGTAAAAAAAAATATTCATATTTACACCTAGAAACTTTACAAAATCCTCAAAAGCCGTCACAAAGGCAACAGATTTACGGTATTAAAAAAAAGTATACGTTATATTATTTTCGGCAAGGGAGCCGTTGGTGGCAAAAAGCTTGAGGACCTCTGCCATAGCCCAACAGTTCTCATAATGTGCGTCGTGTCGAGGATATTCACGTGTGCCTACCCAATGATTCTGATTTACCAAAAAAGAAATATATTATTTTCATAAGGGTGCCAATGATCACAGGATAAAGCCATTGGTGACAAAAATTTGTGAACCATTCCATAGCCACTCGCCATATTCTCACTCGGATTTTTCTGCTTTGTTCTAAAACACTTCCAGTGGACCGGACAACTTAGCAGCCTTAGAGGCAACCACTGCAGAGGATCAAAATAAAAATTGAGAACAGCCAGCAAAAATTTCACGTTTCGCGAGTTTAAAAAGCCCAGCTCATTTTC
Source organism: Pholcus phalangioides (assembly GCF_987345545.1). Classification (NCBI taxonomy): domain Eukaryota; kingdom Metazoa; phylum Arthropoda; class Arachnida; order Araneae; family Pholcidae; genus Pholcus; species Pholcus phalangioides. Next base: position 11,276,226 of record NW_028301613.1, read on the forward strand.
GAGGAGAGGGAGGTTAAGTCATTTTCATCGTTTGGTTGAGAAAAAAAGTGCAATTTCACTGTTGCTTGCCGTCTAAAATGTCCCAGACTGTAGAAAAATGATTATTTCAGGCACAAGAAGCCCACCATGTAGAAAAAAATGTGAGAGGATTTCGGAAATTCGTTACCAAAGTGAAATTATTTTGGCCTACTCAAAAAATGGATTCAAACTTACATTTCGGACTCTCGGTCGCTCTGTGAGACTGAAGAAGTTTCACCATCGCCACATTCGTCGTCATCACGGCTAGGTCTAGTGGAGTGAATCCATCGCCGTTCACGCTGTAATGTTAAAAAAAAAGGAAAAATACTATTAAATTATATCATAAAAAATTGCATTTTTGGAATTGAAAGTTTCTTCTGTAACTTCTTCCGTATTGAATATGAGCGGCTTTTGTTAATCATGACTGCACTTTGTTAATCATATTCCACAGCAGCAGGACTAAATGATAGCGATTGACACTATTTTAATTTGGAATCAATTCAGTACAAGCTAAGCGAGATTGGTTTTGGTTTCCGTTTATCAATAAGCAAATAGAAAATCGCTTCTCACAGCATTCAAAAAAATTATATATTCATTACAACACTCGATATCTATTTCAGAAATACTTTAAACGACATTAAAACCCTGCATATGCGGGAGTGTAAGTTATTGACTTCACACAAACGAGGGGCCCGATAGGGTTTTACCATCCAGGTAGGCTGAATTCGGTTTTCGTTCGGACTCCATTCCTCAAAGTAATTTTCAAATACAGATGACAGCACCTTCTAACTAACGGTCGCTGTGTGGTCATAGTGACGATTATTCAATCATTCATTACACTTCACTTATGGTTTGAAAAGCTGTTGGCAGAAGTAAGTACTATAACAAGCATCACACGGAAACAAACTCCACTTTAGGTTCACAACACATACACGTACATTTTCTAGCATGGCCAAGGTCTTCGACTATCTGCTTCATTGAGACAGAGAGGAAAGCCATGATCTGGTTAGGAGGTCATAGTGACGGACTCGCACTGCGAAGATCTGGGTTCAAACTCCACCAGCGGCACAGTGGTCGTCGGCTGAAGTTCGTTTTCTGCAGTTTCGAACTACCGGGGGGAGGGGGGGTTGCGAATGCAAGTCGATCTGCTTATTAAAAAAGTCTCGCGACAGACAGCAACAGACCTACAACGGTAGAAATATATACAATCATTAAACTTCATTCATAGTTTGAAAAGCAGATGGCAACAACGCTACATACGCACTCGGACCGTTAGGTACACATGATGCACGATTCCGGCAGCACTCATTCGGTAGTAATGGCGACTTAGATGGTCGCCATCTGGTCGCAGTGTCAGCAATGTGAGCTTTGGACTGACTGTCCATGTACGGTTGCGTTCAGCGCGCACGAGCTCTAATAAAAGAGGCTTGTTGCCTTTGTAGCGCAGTTGTCTAGCACGCTCATACGGCAAGTGAGATGACCTGGGTTCGATTCCCCGCAGAGCCAGTTGAATTTTCTTTCCTGAATTCATCTTCGCATCAATCAGCTGTTGAAATCTTCGTAGCACTGAACTCAACACATTTTTCAGGCATATCACGAATGCAATAGTTATGGTTATAATCCTGGACAAAATCGCTTTACATCCTACTTCATGATAGTTTAAATAGTTGGTCTTGCTTTTCGCCCTCTCACTCAGTTCCCATCACAGCCGTCGTGGCTTACTGGTGCCCTGAATAAGGAGGGGTTCTCCCAGATTCTCCTTAAGCTTGTTTGAATGTATGACAAAAAAAAAAAAAAAAACACTCAAAATAGAATCCTATAAATATATATAAGCTTTTGTTCAATTTTTCTATCATGAAGAAGTCGTTATACTAAGACTGCCCTCGATATGTAAATGCAGTAAATAAAAAATACGACCAGCATCAGTGACACGCTTATCGAAAATCCGGATCATTGTATATATTTCCTTAAAAACAGCGACTGAGCAAACATAAAAGTATGGACATGAAAAGGAGAAGCAAATCGGGCTGCACACGCGAAAAGATGCTCCGTAGAGCGTGGAAAAGTCAAAATAATGCCATAAGCGGTAATGGGATCGATTTGTTAACGGAGCAAAAAAAAAGGAAAACCACTCGTAACAGCGATGCAAACAGAGATCCTCAAACAAGAAAAACCGTGTGAGAGAGATCGGATTAAAGACATTTAATCCCTCCAGACACAATGAGCCACAAGCTATAATCCCCTGTTGCATTCTTCCAGAGGAGGAATGCTATTTTCTTTACCTTTAAAGAAAAACTTCACGATGTCGTACTTGCGACCGTTTGGCGACATTCATCGGATTAGAACTCGAAGCTCTGCCATGCATTGCAATGTGTGAAGACGGATCTTCTTTTGAAGAACATCGTCGTTGCGATCAAAGCCGATTGAATTTTTCAAGTATAGTGCTCAACCCCTGGTCAGCAAGCCGGATGTGGCCCTCCCTCGTTGTCATTTGAAACGACCTGTGACTTCAAACCTAATTTTGTAAAAAATCAACTGAGCGACACATTTACTTGATGGACCCTTGGCAGCATATTCACAGATCACTAAAGTGACGCACGATATATTTGCGCATCATTTGAGTAACCCGCGACACAGTTCTAGAGCACTTAAGCGGCCCGCGGTACAGTTCCACATCATTCGAGTTCAGTGACGTTGAAGCCGGGGGTGCTGGACCACCCCCAAAATTCAATATCTCCTATATAAAGATCAAGTCGAGCCGCGGATATAAAGCACTTTCGACGTCTGTGCTCGAGTTACCCGCGACACAGTTCTAGACCACTAAACTGACCTGTGGCACTGTTTCACATCACTCAAGTTGTCCGTGACACGTTTTTAAACCAATGAAGTGGTCCGCACTCTCCTAATGGTTGAGTACCCTTGTTTCAAAGGATCCTCGCTTCTGTCCGGCATTCGAACCAGGGCATTTCAAGAACCATGGTTTGCGGCCGGCCAAACTTGGTTCTCTCTGAACCCTGTAATTTCCCACAATGGCTCAAAAAATACTACTACTAATACAATAACTTAACCGTACATGCATCTGTGTACACTATTCTCTGCGGAATTCCTAACGAACTGGTACATGCAGAAACATGTTCTGTCTGTGTATATGCATGGCCCTAACGTATTTATGTTGTCAGAGTTGCGCTTGTGTCATGTTATGCTGATATCTGTCTCCCATATTTTGCTCAAAAATACGGGGGGGGGGGGGGTAAAACCAAATATTTCTGTAGGTATTATGGAGATGGTGGCAAAAAATATTTCTTGGGAGGCATGGGCTCTATACAAGTTTACGGCCGTGACAACTTTCCAAATAGTCATGCAGTTCATTTCATTCATTCACCGGTGTTTTAAAAAAACAGATAGCAGCACATTCACACGCTTTGATATCTCCATAAAAAGATGTGAGGTAAAGTGTGCCTGGTCTTTCAGGTTCAGTGTACTAGAGATGTAGTAGCATAAATCACAAACTACTCACATTACCATATGCATACGAGAAATGTCAACCGACACGAATTCAAGAGTGGTAGTGTTTGAATTTTTTTTTTGGAGGGGGGGGGGGAACCTATTTGTGGGCATGCATAAAAATCGAAAGTGAGAATCACACTGGATGCTAAAACTACTACTATTTGATTGTATGTGCAAGGCATCTTCAACCCGTGGCTCGCGAGCACGACGGTTCTCCCTGAAAGGCTAAGCGCACATTGAGTCGCGTGCAGCGTTCGCGGGTGGGCGGGAGCAGAGTGCGATGACGTCAACACGCCCCACGCGTTGCAAATGCACTAGCGTTTTCGAAAGGAAACGATTTCGGGGGCCTGGAACCTTCTCATTTTGGGAGGCTTCCGGAGCCTGGATATTATATATTGGTCATTAAAGTTGACATTAATGAAGACATAACATTAATTAAAATATAAAGTACGGGAATGCGCTTAAAAATATATATTAAAATACCGTATATAAAAACGTGAACACAAAGAAATAACAAAAAAAAAAAAATCAGGATTGACAATTCGAAATTAGAGAATAATTAAAAACTATTCGAAAATTCAGATGTTTCTGATGAATTCATTCCTTAAAAAAAACTAAAAAGGTACCTAAATTAATCGAAATTGAAAATGGATAAAAATTAACATAAATTTAGGAGGGATTCGGGATTTATGAAAATTAATGAAAATATAGAATTTAAGGAAATTCAAAATTTAGAATGAATAACAATAAAATTAAAGATTTATATAATTAACAGAAATTGGAATGAATGAATATTCCGAAATTAATGGAATTTAATTGGTGAAATTTTTCCGAAATTAATTTCCGATATTAATCCCATAATGAAGGAAAATTTGGAACTTGTGAAAAGTTAAAACAAATGAAAGGATTGAACAATTGTAACAGGCAAGCTGTTAACAAGGATGTACAGTAATACTTTATTCACGAGACACGTGAGATTTAAGTTGTATCGAGAGACGAAGACATTCTAGAGAGTTCGATTTTAACCTTCATCACGAAGGGTTGTATGTTTCGCAGGTTAATGCAGAATAAAGGAATGTTTCATGTTCGTCGCTTCGTATACACCTCACCAATCGTCACATTGGCGCCCAACGTTTAAAATAGACGCGTGAGTGTTTTTAGCTAAGCGGACATCCTAATTAGGTACCAAGTGAGTGAAAATGGCATACTTGGCGAAATATCGAAAAGACGAACTCCGTCGCCTTGCCGAAGAGATGGGCGAACCTACCGAACCCGAGATGAAAGTGATAGAGCTGAAGAAGCTGATTACGTCCAGTAAAGAATACGATGAGGTCTTCGCAAAAGGAGTGCTACAGACCCTCGTAGAAGAGAGAATTCGACAAGAAGAAGCAGAAGAAAGAATTCGACGAGAAGAAACAGAGGAGAGGATTCGACGGGAAGATGCCGAAGAGAGGAACCGGCGAGCGGAAATGCAGTTCGAACTCGAGAGACTGAGGATAGAAGCGGAGAAGTGCCAAGCTTCCGTTCGACCGGCTGTGACAAATCGGGACTTTCAAGTGTCGGTTCCGCGTTTTGAATCATCAGATGACATTTCACTGTTCCTGGTCCTGTTCGAACGACACATGGGATTACACCAGATTCCGGAAGAATTGTGGATTACGTATCTCATCAATAGCTTACCGAAGGAGGTGGCTAGGATCTGTGTCAGGGAGCCTGACGAGAAGTTCAAGGACTATCGGTATCTCAAGGAACTGCTGTTAAAGCGATTTAAGCTACATGCGGACAGATTTCGACAGCTTTTTGTAGAGCATCGGAAGAACTTGGAGAGTTCATGGCGTGATTTTTATTTTGAGTTGAAAACGTATCTTGAAGGGTGGTTAACAGAAGTTAAGGTCACAACATTCGAGGACTTGATTAATCTAGTCATAGCTGATCAGATGAAGAAGTAGTGCCCTCCACAAGTGAAAGAACATTTCATCGATGTATGGGCCATGTTGATCTCCCCATCGGAACTAGCTGAGAAACTCGAAGCGTATGAAGATGCCAGGAGTACTTCCACAAAGAAATTCAACCAGCAGTACGATGTCGAGGGTCGTCGAAAGCAAACACCGATGAAATATCCATGGACCTCATCAAAACCAGTGATTCGTGCAGATGAACAGACACTTCCCATGATCAGCCTGGATGAACAGCGACCTCTAAGCTGCTATGGATGTGGATATCCGGGGGTAATTAGAGCGCAGTGTCCGACCTGTAATCCCGAAATGACAGCGACAACCGCTCAGTTTGGTCAGTTGGAACTGAATCTATGCTCTTCTGTAACAAAACCCGTAGCATTGTTAAAAATTCATGTAAATGGCAAAGTGGGAACTGCCTGTGCCGACAGCGGTGCTACGCACTGTATCGCAAGTGATACTCTGCATCGTATTTTGAAAGAGCAAAACGCCAAATTCCATCAGGAAACTATCGAGATGCGTCTTGCAAACGGACAGCAATCAACGGTGAATGTGTGGACCACAACGGTATTGGTCAACATCCAATGGAAGCGACTAAGGACGAAATTTATAGTTCTTCCTGGAATCGTCGGTAACAGAACTCTTTTGGGAATCGCCTTTCTAGAGAAAGCTGGTATCGTGTTGGATCTCAAGCGAAGGCAATGGTTCTTCGGGGAAAATACTCGGAAGCGATTCCACTTTGTGAACGAGTCTACGATTAAAACTGTTCAACATGTAGTAGAGCATGTTAACTTGAATTCTTGCCAACTACGACAAGTGGAAGGAGAGCAACGGAAACAAGTGCTGAACAGGTCGTGGAAAAAGAATGAAAATTTTTTCAGTCCAGGGGGAGGAGACACTCCCGAAGGCGAAGTTCACCATGGTGATATGGCATCGGAACCTCAGCGGTGGGATCGGTCTAGACGTCTCAGGAACCAAACAGGTCGCGTCCGTGACTATCCACGTCATGTTTCTGGCTATCCACGTCCTGCTGTCCATAGCGAAATCCACCGATCCGCAAGAAGCTTTCATCACCAACCGGTGCAAAGGCAACCACGAGTTACTCCGACAGGCAGGCAAGTACTAGACTTACGTTTCCGCAGGAACGAACGAGTCGAACTTTCCGGTGCCAGGCGACGCAGTCCAGGATCACCAGGATATTATCACATACCCCTTCAATCGTCGAAGACGTGTTGACGCGTCATGAAAATTCCTTCGAAAACGGGCAAGGACGTGTTGACGCGACCAAAAAATTCTCTCGAAAACGGGCGAGGACGCGTCAACGCGTCCTGGTCAGGCCAGTGCTTTCCCCTAGTTGCTTTGTCTGAGACTTGTCACCCATGCTGTTTGACGAGCTCCTCCCTCTGCATTCAGTAATGCTGATCTCATTGTAGGATGCTCTTCACTGGCACATAATACAGCAAGCAGACATGAATAAAGGACACTGTGTTCTCTATTATGTACTATAATAGAGAACACACATAAGAACTTGAATAGCGAAATCTCTGTGCGGGTGTGTGTGGTTATAACTGTGCGTTTAAGAAAACTCGTTTTTTTTCTTGTGTGAAGAACACTTTTTCTTAATATTCCCAAAGAACTTCGGAAACATCGTAATATAATTGATTGCACTTGTTAAATACAGCAATAGTTCTGACAAGTTCAAAATTTTAAACTTTTAAAATTAACTTTCTTTAGAAATTAAATATCAAGATTTCTTTCTCTAAAAATTATCATTTCTTGAATAATTGTAATAATATTTTTTGTAATACTTCTTTGATAATATTTCTTAAATGATTCTTGAGAGTTCGAGAGTCATTCAAGAATTGAATAAGTAGGTTAATTCATTGTAGCATTTCTTTCCGGGAGGTGCACTATGATGATCAATTAGCAAACAAAATGTTTTTTGCATTTACGTTGTGGGAAAAAATATATTTTCTTTTTCATTTTTTAACCTTAAAAATAGTCTCCCTTTTCAACCCCCCGCCCGTTTTACCGGGTGTGTTGAATATTATGACTTTTTAACAGAAAAATGGCTGGTATCATAAAACCCTTGAGATTTAATTTCTAAATCAGTGCAAATTTTTCATCTTTATATACTGTAGCCTCCCAGAAATCGATGTAGTTTCATTACATATGGTGTTCTGATCGAATAAAACAACACTTTCTTGATTTTTATTCAACATATTCTACTATCTCAGCATTAATACCGTGATTAAGTTTGAATATATCAGAACATGCAACTTTTCATAGAAAATCACGCAACTCGTGGTAGCGTAAGTTGGGGTATTACTGTATCAAAATAATTATAGGATTTACAATTGCATTATAATTTATAATATTATGATGAGGTAAAAATATAACGGAGGGGAATGTTGCAGCTTGTTATAAAAAATATAATAATAGTAATGTGTGTTCTCTCTCAAGGAGGAAGTTCAAAGAGGACCCCGGTCGCCCCAGCCTAGTTACCCGCCTGCACGATAAGTTATCTTAGTGTAAACCACACCTTTTTGATTTGTTATTAATTTGATATTTATTCTTTGGAAGTGCAGTCTTTGTGTGACGTCATTTTATACACGATAGGATAATGGAGTTAAAGGAAATCCTTGATTAAAAGAAGTTTCTAAAACAACCATACATATTTTTTCACGATTTCCACAGTAGTTTCATATTTTGTGGTGGAAATCCGTAGAAACCATGTAAATTCCATAGTAGTTGGCAAGTATGCTTATAATTAGGGCTAGGATTTTCAGGACATGAAAACTGATAAAAAATGCTCTATAAAAAATGACTATGCCCCGAAAGACCGAAAATTTGCCTTATGAAGTAAAAATTGATACAAAAATTTACCTTTTCTATTTACGGTAACATTAATTTTAGCAAAATAATATGAGAATGAGGAATATTGAGATGCAATTAATTAATATTACACAACACTGTATATAAAACGACGTTTCATGTACAGTGCTCAAAGAAAATTTCGGATTCCGAGAATAATAGGATTATTGGAATTCTTTTTAAATTGGATAAGGTTTTTTACATCCGTATTGGTATGTGACTAGCCGTGTATTGAGAGAGAAAGAAAAAGAAAATGTCAGATAGGTGTGTACCTCTGTAGTAGATAAACTCTTTCACAAAAACCTTTGTAAATAACACCCCCCACAAGTACATACTGAATTCTTCTATTCATTGACTTATCCATAAGTGTCTATACAACATGTATTGAAAAGTAAATAGAATTTTCTTATCAGTTGGTATGAGAGCTGTGTGTTTGTTGTCAGAAGCGAAGACATTATTTCATTATTATTATAGTCGCATTTTACAATATATTTTAATGTGCTATAAAATGCTATATAAAATGCTATATATATATATATAAAAGCAGGATTCTAAATATTTTATACAAATACAAATACAAATACAACGCCACAACAGGCAAATTGCCCAACGAGGTGGCTGACTTAAGATCATCATGGATCCCCGAGCCCCTACCTACTACTGCTAGACCACACATGCATCCCCCCCCGCGGAACCCCCCAACGAATCGGTACATGCGGGAATGTGCGTGTACGTGTAGTGCAACCTGACGTAAAGTTTGTTTTCTGTGTAATGCTTGTTATGTGTAGTGCTGTCATCTGCCCCCAGTTTTACTAACTATGAGTGAAGTGTTATGGTTGAATGATTTATCGTTGTAGGACTGTTGCTCTCTGTGGCGAGACTTTTTAACGGGGAGATCGGCTCGCATTTGCGCCTTGAAGTTGGGAACCACAGAAAACCAACTTCAGCCGACCACCACTGTGGGGTTCGAACCCGGATCCTCGCATCACGAGTCCGGCATTATAACCACTCGACCACCACAGCGGCACGGATCCTTTGTGCCATTAAAGTAAAGGTGACGATGCAATACCGTGAATGATATACAGAGGCCACCAGAACAGTATAAGGCCAATGGCGGGTCTTAGGGCACCAAATAATAAGAGGTGTCGAAACAAGTTGCAATATTTGATGTACATCAAATATTTCACCACTGTACATTAGGGGCCGTTCAAGTATTACGTCATCATCGATGAGGGGGGGGGGGTTTCCGATTTGCTGATTTTTTATGACAAGGGGGGAGGGGGGTTTGAATAATGCTTACGTCATCAACCACCTTTTATGAAAATATGAAATATTTTTAATGGCATCTTACTCGGTGCCCAAAAATGAGAAAAACCTTTCGATAGTTTGTGGGCAATTGAAGTAACATCCCTCCTATTGATAAGTGCCCTACAGAGCCACTTTAGTGATCTCTAAATGTTTCGCGGATCCAAGTGATCTGGAAATGTGTCCGGGCCGCTTAAGTGCTCTGGAACTGTGCCACGCATCACTTGAATAATCTGAGAATGTGCCGCGGGTAATTTGAGTGATGTAGAACCGCACTGGGAGCCACTTAAATGCTCTAAAACTACGTCACGTCACTCAAGGGATCTCTAAATGTGTCACGGGTCGCTTAAGTGTTCTGAAAATTGTACCACGGAACACTTAAGCGATCTGTAAATGTGCCGTTTAGTTCATTTTTACAAAATTAGGTTTGAAGAGGGCAGGCCGCATCAAGTAACTCCCAAGGCCATATTTGGTCCGCGGGCCAAGGAACTTTATGTGATTTATCATTATGACTTAGAGGGTGGGTCGCGATGAATTTATTAAAGATAAATTTTGAGTTCATAGCCTTCAAATAACATTGAAATTAACAGAAATTGATTATTATAACATATAAAGGTATTTTCTTCCGAAATTTCAATTAAAAAATTTTTTTTTTTTTGCATAAAAAAAAATTTTTGATCGTGGAAAAGGGGCACGAGAGAACCCTCCCCTATGCCCCCCTCGTGTACGTCTCTGATCCCAGAAATATGCGTTAGGATTCAGAGGGGCAGAGCTGATGACAAAATTTTGCTGACAAGGGGGGTAGGGGTTCTAAAATGGCTAAAAATTTGCTTACGTAATACTTGAACGGCCCCTTAGAGAGAGAGAGAGTAAAAAATAACTTTCTTTGGTATTTAAAAAAAATTACCATATAAAATAATGTATACATGTAAAATGACCGAGAGATGGAGAAAAAAATTGAAAGTTTGAATATATGCAGTTGATTTTTAGAAAAGGATCTATAAGCAGTACACCTATATACATGTTACTGCCAAATCCCGAATCGCGACCGATTTGAGACGGGGCCGGCCACTTCGCGAATGGGCCAAGAGTTTTGGCCAAAATCCGTCTGAATTTCAGAAATGATTCGGGCTTAGACCGGCTATTTCGCAAAGTGGCTGGAAATCCCTGGCCAATGCTTGATGTGCTGATGTCAGGAACAGGAAATCGTTGAGATCGATATTCACAATTGATCTTGAACATCCATGGAACATTTTGCCCAATTCATATAGTCGATACGTAATTTTCGATTTGATTTTCAATTTAATTTTAAATACAGTACAGAGTATACTACTTCCCCTATATTGGTTTTTATTCCTATTTTACCCGTCAACAGAACTGCAAATTATCTCTTTCATTTAATTTTTGTTCGTCCGAAAAATTATTTTCTTATTCATTTTTCGTCGGGCCACATATTATATCTCGCATTTTTGTTTTCTTTTAGCAAACACAGTATAAAATCTAACTGAGAAAAACGAGACGATACATTTTTAATTGGGTTGCTTTATTTTTGAAATAGATGACATCCATATTTGTTATGGGCATCTTTTTCTCAGACACCTCGCTGGGCATTTTGCCTGTTGTGGTGTTGTATTTGTATATTCTCACTAATAGACATGTATTGTCCTCATTTACGAACGTACTTTTGATAAGAAAAGAAATATCTTCCCCCCTCTTTTTTTTCAAACTATTCACCAATACGTACTCATTTCTATGCTCGCGTCCCCCCTTCCCCTAAATACTTTCATCCGTATTGAACCAACACTCCCAAAATAAACAACCCACCCTCTTCTTTGGGAGTGTTGAATGAGCTCTTGATTTTTGAGTCCTGATAACAGGTAGCTTTTGACAATGGCAAAGATAATCCGACACTTGTTTTTTTTTCAAGACGATCGATACACGCCTTTTAGCGTGAATTCTTCACGTATCTAAACTTTGTAAATGGGTAAATGGTAATCCCAGCATTGTTCTGTACTAAAGATATATTGCTCCACAGGTGGAAACGTATATTGGTTTTCTTTGTTAGTTTCGGTAATATGCATGGAAGCATCAGATTCGTTTCATTGATTCATTTTCCACCAAATCCTTTCTATTCATTGAATATTAATTCAGTTGGCTCCCATACATCAAGATGTGTTTTGTGTGTCTTTCTTCTAGAACGTTTTCACCGAGTCACAATTTTTTTTCGATGGCTAACGAATGTATGCTTGGACGAACGATTCGTTGTCAGGGCAGATAAGCGAGATGACCACCTCTCGTGGGCACGACCTCCCCCGCCCCCAATCCCACACACACAAACAATGGATGCGTACTCATATAGCATTCTCCGAAGGTTCATCGCGACTCACAGCGGCATAGTGGCGAGCTCGAGATATTGATTTGTGTGCTTATTTACGCACTTTGAGGTGGTTCTTCAAAAATCATAGTACTGTATCAACTAAATTAGTGAACATTTTTTTTGTCACTCGCAATTCCCTTGCCCCACTCATGGTTCATCGGTGGCTCCCCGGGATATTTTAGTAGGTAATGTGCATTCATAACAGAATCACTTCGAAGCATTAATAGGGTGATATTTATCGATACTTCCATCTTGTCGCGACGCACACTTTGAGGAGCACTGCCACAAAGGCCTTTGCATATCATATATAATATTGATTTTTTTTGTTTCTGTTTATGGATTTGAATTTTTCCATACAAATGAAAAATATATATATGTTTCATTTCATTATCGAAAGTAATGATTTGAATGGGAAAAAAAGAATCATTTACTACATATTATAATCTTGATTTAAACTTCAGTAAAATGTATTGTAATTTCTTGTAAATATTCAATTCTCTAGAAAGATGACCAGAAAGAAAAAAAAGTTTTCGTATAAACACCGCAACCGACACACAAAAGCTTCGTATCAGCCTACTCAGATAGAAAAATTGAATAATACTCAATTATGAAGAATCAACTTAACTTCTGAATGCATCCCCCCCCCCCATCCTGAAGCAGGGCCCTAGACACGATCACCTTAAGGGCATCGTGGGGCCCTCTACGTGTCTACTTTCGAAAACTTTAACCTGATTTTATTTTTGCCCCCCTCCCGTCTGCACTCCAGGCCTCTGGGCCGTGACTGGTTGGGCTCGTGGTTTAAGACAGCATGCCCTGCGCTCGGGCCCCTTTCAAAGTGAATTTATGGCATGGAAAAAAATGATGAGAATCATATATTCTGGGGTGTAAAAATTTTCATAAAAGTTCATTAGAATCATCGAAGCTATAGTACTTTAACAAAATTGTCAAATAGGCCGTGAGACCTAGCATTGGCCGCTGATTGGAGCTAAAAATTGACTGTAAAATTTAAATGTGACACCTCTCTATTACGGAAAATTATAGCTATTGTTTATACATTTTTGTATACGAATTCGTATCAGATGTATCCATAGTGATACGTCATAAAATTATTTTTAATCGAATGTATGTGAATATCAAAGTATAGCAGATTTTGATATTGCTGTAATTTTTATAATCACTATAAATGGGAATCATTTTGTGTGAAGTCAAAGGAACAGATGGAAAGAAGAATTTTCACTGAGGAAAACTTATTCCCTCAATTTCATGGACTTTTTACACTCAGTAAGGCTATTATCATCAACTTACAAAAGACCTATTCATACCTCTGGCCTTATTGTTGCGGTGGGAGGAATCCTATCAGTGAAAATCCGGCACCCTACTGTTGACAACTGGGGGAAGGCATCGTCTTACCTCAAGAGGCCCTGCCGTTTTTCAAAGGATTTTGGTAAAATCGTGTGCCCGATTCAGAAGATTTTCTTTGAATATGCGTAACGGTCGAAGGGTCAACATGTAGTAGAGCATGTTAACTTGAATTCTTGCCAACTACGACAAGTGGAAGGAGAGCAACGGAAACAAGTGCTGAACAGGTCGTGGAAAAAGAATGAAAATTTTTTCAGTCCAGGGGGAGGAGACACTCCCGAAGGTGAAGTTCACCATGGTGATATGGCATCGGAACCTCAGCGGTGGGATCGGTCTAGACGTCTCAGGAACCAAACAGGTCGCGTCCGTGACTATCCACGTCATGTTTCTGGCTATCCACGTCCTGCTGTCCATAGCGAAATCCACCGATCCGCAAGAAGCTTTCATCACCAACCGGTGCAAAGGCAACCACGAGTTACTCCGACAGGCAGGCAAGTACTAGACTTACGTTTCCGCAGGAACGAACGAGTCGAACTTTCCGGTGCCAGGCGACGCAGTCCAGGATCACCAGGATATTATCACATACTGCATCGTTGTAAAATGCCAAGCCAAACAATAACGTCTAGCAATAGCTTCCATGAGTCAAGGACCCAAACAAGTATAAGCAGTGCTAGAGAAGGGAACGATAAATGCAGGGGGAGCGGCATTAAATATTCGGATCAAACCCCTAACGCGCGTCGATCAGAAAGTCGCAGCCATGCCCAAAGAAGTCGTGAAAACAGGTTGACTCCCATGCAAAGCCTTACAAGAGTTTCTGTGAAGCAGAAAGTGGAACAAAAACGGGATGAACGCAAAGGTTATGTTGACAACGGTTCCAAACCGAGTTCTCGAAGGAAGAACTGGTCGACAAAGTTCACGCCACAACGAGATGGACCGTACCCTGTGCTAGCCCAGAGATCGCCTACGAGGTACATAGTCGCTGATCCGGCCAAATCGGGTGTCTCTGTCAGCGTATATCGTACTTCTGCTCTCACACCATGTGCGAAACCGGATGCTGTATCCATAGTGTCATCACGAAAGAAGGGACGACCACTCAAAGTTGGAACTAACAAGAACACTGAACAACTTCCCATAACGCCTATTGCTGGTTCCTTGCCGGGACGTCCGCGAAACCAGAGGGGGAGTATGTAACAGGCAAGCTGTTAACAAGGATGTACAGTAATACTTTATTCACGAGACACGTGAGATTTAAGTTGTATCGAGAGACGAAGACATTCTAGAGAGTTCGATTTTAACCTTCATCACGAAGGGTTGTATGTTTCGCAGGTTAATGCAGAATAAAGGAATGCTTCATGTTCGTCGCTTCGTATACACCTCACCAATCGTCACACAATTTAAAATTAATAAATAATTCCAAAACTGCTGAAAATATATCTAATAAAAAACAACTAGATTAGAGAAACACCAGAATTAGTGGAATTAATAATTTAATTTCAGATTTAATGAAAAATAATTCCTCTATCGGTCGATAAAATATAATGAATATTCGGAATTAAAGTCGAATTCAGAAATTTAATTGAAAATATTGCGTAGGCTATTAAAAAAATAAAAGTGGATTTTTTCTCTAAAAACTAATAAATATCATGGAAAAAATTAATGAAAATTCAGAATTAATAACAATTTATAAAATTTGGAAAAAAATTAGTGAAAATTAGGTGTATCAATGAAAATCCAGAAATTAATGAATCCCATACAGAATTCCATAATGAATTCCGAAATGAATGAATCCCATAATTCCGAAATTAAAATTAACTCCATAATGAATGTAAATTTAGAGCTAATGAAAAGTCAGTGATCGTGTCCGATTTCATGCACGCAATCAACCTGGAAAGAATATTCAATAAAAATTCAAAAAAGAAATAAAATAATTCAGGAATTAAAGAAATAATTTATAATACCGTGGTTATGTAAATAACGTTGATATTAAACATTTTTCATAAGAGAATGCGAACTCTATCAAAATAACGATTTAATTTTTAAAAAACCCCTACCGAATACGAAGAATCGTGTGCGCGGGACACAAAAATCTGCGGCTCAACAGCAGCGCCAACAAGTGCGTGCGTAAACGCGATTAGCGTAGTGTCGCCTCGTGTCTCAATTTGCGCTGTCCTTTTCAGAGTGCTGCCCTGCGTCGTGTCGCGAAAACTGCACGCGGCTCAATTTGCGCTTTGCCAAATAACCAGAGCGCTCGATGATCGTGTCCGATTTCATGCACGCAATCAACCTTCCAATGTACACATTGCACTCAAGGATTTAAATCATCCTGATTTCATGCATTCGTATGTCACACTTGCCGTAAGGATACTCGTCTTTTGAGGATAGATACAGGCTGTGCTCTTTACTACTAATAAACCACACATGTACCTCGTCCATATTCCTTTGCGGAATTTCTAACGAATTGGCACATGTTGGGATGTGCATGTCGGTGCTGTGAACCTAATGTGAAGCTTGTTTCTGTGTAATGTTTGTTATAGTGCTGCCATCTACCACATATTTTTCGAACTATGAGTGAAGTGTAATGTTTGAAGATTTTATCTTCAGCGAGACTTTTAAATAGAGAGATCAGCTTGCATTCGCACCGTGAAGTTGGGAACCACAGAAAACCAACTTCAGCTGACTACTACTGCGGCGACGGTGGGGTTCGAATCCGGGACCTCACGATGCGAGTCCGTGGCTATGACCACTCGACTACCACAGCGACCATCAAGCCCATACTTGACCATTGGCGTTCGAGCTGCAGGACTAACCGAAAGGAGGAAGTTCTGCTTGCCCGGTTACGCATAGGACACAGTCGCATCACACAATCGTAATTATTACGGGAGAGTCAACCAGAGTACCCTCATTGTCAAAGTCCATTGACCATTGCTTTTACTTGTTCACATCATCGTCATCATTTTACGACCGCTTTTGGCCATAGTCATCTTTCACTTCATGACATTTTAAATGACAATAGCGATGCATCTCGCAATTTTAAATTCATCAAAGCCCTTGGTTTGTATGACAAATTATAGTTTTACAATTCATGTCATTGTTTTCCGTTTCATGTTGCTTTTTATCATGCGTTTTTTCAATTTTTGACATGACAAAAGGACAATCTTGTTTTTTATAATCATTTGTTTTGGCGCAGTTTGACCAAATTGGTCCTCGCGCCAATAAACTTAAAATCCAATGCACAGCGGCCAGTGCTCCCGACTTCAAAAAAGGTTGAAGACCTCTGGTATATGCACTTCGTACACACTCCTCTGTGGAATGGATGTTGAAACTGTGACATGTGGGCACACCTTGGGGTTTTAGAGGGGAAATTTCTTCTCGTTCCCGAAAATTTGGTCGTAAAATCGAGACCTTTCAACCTGGTCAATCCGCATGCAAAGCAACAGCATGAGGATGGGGGAGACTAGGGGGGGGGGGTCTGATCTGCCCCAGCAATGTTAGAAATAAGCATGTCATCCCATGAAAATCAGCTTAAGTCTATTTTTCTGCCACTTTGGTTTCCCCCTCGACCCCCAACATCGAGGAGGATGCGAGCCGATCTCACCACAAAAAAGTCTCACCACAGCGAGCAACAGGCCTACAACGGCACAAATATGGATGTCATATATATTTCTATGACATCCATATTTATAACATAGTACAGGCGTCTAAAAATGTTTTCATGAATCATTTAAATTTAAGGCTTAATAATTTAGGCTAATTTGTCCATCGTCTTCCAAAAACGCAAGCAACGCTACAGAATGGAAACTGATTTACAGTAAAGTTAAAACTTCAAATCCTCTTAATTAAGAGTTTAAGTTAAATTTAATAAGTTATCTATTCAATTTAAACCCTTTACCACATTTTCCATATAATTTTTCAGTTAAATACGAAAGTCAAGTAGTACAGGGTATCGTCAAAATCACTGCCAGGCACAGATCCAGGCAGATGTGTATGCTGTACGAGTGAACGTCGTTATATGCCAGAACATTCTGTATTTTATGGGGCAGAACCATTATTTTCCTATATTATTTTGTTTCGACGTTCTACTCCCCCTCCTCTAGTCCATTCTGGATCATTAATGTGAGGCACAAACGCGAGATTTATACCAACATCAAATTACTATTCTATTTCAGCAAAAAAATGTAGTGTCCACTTTGACCAGATTTTAAACATTTTACCAGACCAAAATTGAAACTACGAGAGGGATTTAGGTGCATGTGTTCTTTAAATTTCCTTTTGGGTTGAACGTTTTTTAAAGGTTATAGAGTAGGTTTATCACATTTTGTATACAATTTTTGAGAAAAAATAGGCTATGCAAATACGCTTTTAAAGAATATTTGAGATATCTTTCCCGCAGTTGAACATTTCTGTGTACTTTTTCACAATGTTCAATAATTTTTGCAGTTCGCAGGCAAAAAAAATTAAGAACACTTCAAACTAAGATGTTAAATTATAAATTACCAGCCCATTGTCTGCCAGAAATAAAAAGTTTTGATTTTAAGTAGCTAAATATATGTGAAAAATAAACTTTGCATGTGCTATTTCGAAAAAATCATGAAAAACCATCAAAACGACAAAAAAAAAAAAAAAATTTTTTTTTTTTAAACTGGTTTCTTTTTCAGCATGTGTGTAAGAAATAATCTGATTTCATTATTTTAAGAGATAAAAACTGCAGAAATAATATTTATTTTTTTACAACGATATTTGTTTTAGCAACAGAGTGGACAAAATCGATGACTTTCAGCCGTGAAACAAAAAAAAAAAAAGAAATATTAAACTTCAAGTCATTGGCTGTAATTTGAAATCAATTTTATTTTGAATTTTTCATTTCTAAAATGTGGAATGTACACTTTTTTTTTGGGAATGACCCATATATTCCCCTATTGTAATTTGACAGCCCAAGATAACGCCAGAAATTTCGGTACCTATATCAGTGCCACCGTGCAGTTTGGCCCAATTGCTTCTTGCGCCAAAAAACCAAAATCCAATCTATATTAGTGCCAGGTTTGCCTCCAACAAAACCATCTAAAATATTTGGATTATTTATTGTCAGCGTCCTTTCTATGGGATTAGACCAGTGTTTCCTCACAGTGTGCGGCGTTGCTCCTTCCGAGCGAGCTGTTGACATTAATGATTACTTATTTTATTCTGGCGAGCCACTGGTAAAAGTTGGAGAACCACTGCAAAAAATAATCAGCGTGACAGTCTCTGAGAGGGTCGCGACCCCCACATTGGGAACCATGGTATGAGGGTAATGGAGGTGAAGAAAGACTTTTCAGAATCTGAAAAGTCTAAAGGGCGAGAAAATACTATTCGCCTGAAGAGGCAAAGTTCTTAGGACCGGCCATGAGAAAGAGAGAAAGGGGTGGGTGGGGGGGGGGGGGTGCACAACACCTACTTAACCCATGGTCCCTGAAGACAGTTGATGCAACCCGCACAGCCAGATAAAAACCTAAATGAATTCCAGACTTTGATAAAGTTCATGAATTTATTTAGTATCATTAATTACGGATTCTCCACGAATCAAAATTTCCTTGATCCTAATCATGGGTAGCATTGACAAGTCCGCGACTCTCGAAGAATCAATACTTTCTGAGTTAGTTCCTCAGCTTTTAACCTTCCCTAGAAATTTCCTTTATCTGGGCAGCATGGGCGGAGATGCGTGCCCCCCCACCCCAGCGTCAACAGAGTCGACTGATCTAATGTATATATGAATTGGCATCATCGTGTCCCCCTCCCCCCCAGACTTCCAAGTCTATCTCCGCCTATGCTGGGCAGTGCCGTCTAAACGCATGGGCACACCGGGGGCCTCGCGATAACGAGATCATGTTACGATTAATTCTAAGTTCTTATTCATTAAGCATAAATAATAATCAAGAGTTATTACAAAATTTTTAGCTTTACCTATAGGTGTCGCTCTTGCGCGGACCCAACCTCATGTCAATAACTATTTCCACTCGGGCTCTCTTGGTTTATTTCACCATCAATAACATACACACAAGGAGAGAAAGAGATGCACGTGCTTCTCACAACGACGGCTTATTCATACTGTAGTTATGCAGCATTGGTATGCCTCATGGCAGCAGCAGGTGCCCTACATACGCGCACGAGTGACGTCACGAGAGAGGTAACGACAAATCTTTCTTTCTCGGCGGCCGCCACAACAACAAACGAATGGACTCATCTCTCATATTATTGGATGGGGAGGGCGGGCCAAGGTTCTCTGTTGCTGCTGAGCGGTAACCGGATACGCACAAGTTGTCCTGTAAGTTCCGGCTCCTCTCTTGTGGTTATATATTAATGTTTCTCTCCCTTCCTTTCTTTCAGCTATAAAGATGAAGGCAGAAAACTATCTTTGTTTCAACTGTGGATCGCAATCGCGGGGAACCTCTTGAGGTTGACGAGTTTCGTGGATCTGATTTGAAAGATTTCAGACACTTCATTTGCCTTCCATTTCCTTTACGTTTCTCGCGTCCTAAAAAAGTCGCATTACTAATACTTTCATAATTCAAGACATTAATTTCGGCCAGTGATTCAGGTATGCCCCTCACTAAATCCTAGAATCCATAGGCTTTGGTGATCCTCAGGCCAGAATTTTCCCTGGGTCCTTCTATGCCACAGGTACTCAACTTTTAGGAAAACGCGGGATACTTCACTGGTTTGAAAACGTGTCACGAGTCACTTAAGTGATCTGAAATAGTACCGTAGATCACTCAAGAAATTTGTAAATATGCTGTCACTTAAGGGATTTGTAAATATGCTGTCACTTAAGGGATTTGTAAATATGCTGTCACTTAAGGGATTTGTAAATATGCTGTCACTTAAGGGATTTGTAAATATGCTGTCACTTAAGGGATTTGTAAATATGCTGTCACTTAAGGGATTTGTAAATATGCTGTCACTTAAGGGATTTGTAAATATGCTGCAGGTCACTTATTCGATCTGTAAATATGCAACGGATCACTTCAGTGATCTGGGACCAGAACCGTAACTAGGATTTTTGCCACCACGGGCAAACATTGTCACCCCCCCCCCCCAGCTTTAAAATTCCATGATTTTCTGACGGTATTCTTTGCTTCCACCTAAAATTGCTGCCCCCTAAATTTTGCTGCCCGGGGCAGTTGCCCCCTCTAGTTCCGGCCCTATTTGAGACTGTGTCGCGGGCCACTCAAGTGGTTTGCAAATATGCCACGGATTTATTTAACAACTTGATCGAGAAAAGCAGTCTGGCTCTTCTCTCGTATGATTTTTCCAAACTAAATTTGCTCATATAAGAATTATTTTTTCCCTCAAATTTCGAATTATCCTAAAAATTCGAAAAAAGTTCGAATTAAACAAGAAATTTTACCATTGAACTAGGTGGAAAACTCAAGGTAATTTCGTAAAAGTTCGAATTGCCAAGTTCGATTTTATATATGTTTCTGGCCAGATGTAGAAAATCACATATTTAGCCCGTGGACTGGATAGGTTGTGCACCCTTGCCCTATAGGAATTTGTTGTGTTGAAAAACCAAAAGAGAATAACATTTGCTTGCGGACCCGCCATTGCCCATCCTTGTAGGAGCCATGGATTCATGCACGGTTATGCACGGAAGGGGGGGGGGGGAAGAGAAAGATTGTACGCAATACCAACACTTTTGCAGTATCAACTCACAGAAGCAGGGGTGCACACGGCACAAGGAGTCTCCTAGAAAAATGTTAATTTACTAACCTTCAAAAAAAAATTTTTGGCAAAAACAATTTTCAATTTTTGATCGTCACCAGAAGGAAAGGGAGAGAGACACGCTTCCCTTCATCCCCCATTCAACGTAATACCAGTTAGGACGTTAAAGGAGTAGTAAACAGTGTCGCACAGCTGTTTGAAGTACAGTACCACCGAGTTCCGCAAGATCTTTGGAATTCTATAAGCACTATTCCAAGAACTATTTAAAGATTTTTCACATTTTATGGACTAACATGATACATACATTAGATCCCGCTTATAACGTTCCCACTTGAAATGTTTGGTTGCTTATTAAGACTTATTTTCGCGGTCCAGCTCTTAATAATACTCATCGAGATTTCCCATTTTTAATGCGTTTTCCCGCTTATAACTTATTCGACTCATTCTCGTCTTGGTAGGGATTGGACGTGCTTTTATCATGCTCCGCTCGCCGACTAATAGCAGTAGTTTTATCCGGAACCATTACCGAAGGATTTTCTATCACATCGGTGCGCCGTTTTGCGTCTTTCTTTGTGTTTTTCTTCATTCTCGTGAGTTTTAGCCAGCGTGTTTTTTTTATTTTTGGGTCATACTCTGAGGTGTTTGTATATAATTGCATTGTATAATATTTTATCATGTATATATAGTGTTTATAATTGCATTTTTAATTGAGTTGCTGTATTTTTGAAGTATACGACATCCATATTTGTTATGGGCATCTTTTTCTCAGCCACCTCGTTGGGCGTTTTGCCTGTTGCGGCGTTTTTGTATTACGTTCTTTCATGACGGTTTTTGAACAATGTAATAAGCGTGATCCAACGGCGTACGCAGGGGGAAGGGCGTGCATTCTCCAAGCTGGCCAGAAATTAGAAGAAAAAAATCTATTGAAAGAAAATACCTCTTTTATGTTATTTTAACCAATTTCTGTCAATTTAAATGCTTTTTGAAGGGTAGTAGCCCAAAGATTCTCGGGAAGAGAATGTTTGTGCCCAAGGTCGATCCTGAGTACTCCCCTGGCGTGATCCACTATGATCATATACATAGCCCACATTAAACTACTGTTCAGATGTATGAAAATTTTAGATTGAGAACTTCAATTGAAACTAAACTTGTTCCAGTAAAAATAATTTAGATGAGCACTGCACTGCTTCAGGAAAATTGTTTTTCAAATTATAGCAAAGGTTAAAACCTGGAAAAAAAGTATGAGGGCATATAAAAATATGGAAAAATTTTTTTAATCAAAAGAGACTTTTATAATCTTTATCTTTCGGGATGTCATTGATAAGCCATATAGTTTCCCAAACTTTCTCTCTCTCTCATCGCTCCTTTCTTCAGAAATGTTTTTCTCTCATCCTCCCCCACTTGAGCGAACCCATATAGGATCCTATGTTATACTCATAGCTTCTATCACCCACCAGGGGGTGATATTGCCCACTATGGGAAACGCTGTTATAAGCCATTGAAGTTATGTAGTCGTCTTTCAAGTTTGTTTGATGACTGCAATAATGCCATGTTTCTTTTCGTCTTGTGTAAAGTTTTTATACGCTTCGTGAGTCAAAATGTCACGCAAAGTGCTCTACAGGATTAAAAAAAGGACTTCTCAATGGCCACTCGAGAGCTTCAACCTGAATTGGCTTCAAACTAGCACCTCTTAGACTTTGAAACGTGCAGGAGCATTGTCCTGTTGAAACAAAAACTCTAAAAGTTATGAGAGGTGCCTTAGGAAACAAATCTTGCTGAGACCGTCTTGATATACCTATATTTCCAAAATATGGCTCTGTCATTGCAGTGGTCATTAATATTTAAAACCATTGGGTCCATCTATAAGTTGTTTTTCATGAAACAAAGCATCCTCATCGCACTTAGCACTGAGAGATACCTGCTGTTTGGTTAATTCACATCACTTTTCTCTTCGCTGTTCTATAAGAGAAGATACTTGGTTTTGCATACCAGACATTCGATTTTTTTTTATCACATTACGCACGATTCGATGTGTGCAAGGCAAGTGTATTTCTTCTGAATTAGATTTTTTTTTCCCACGTAAAAACTGAATAATTGTCTCTTTTTTTGACGAATGGCAAAAGAAACAAGTCTTGTGCAAGCTTTCAGTTCATAATTTCACGATATGGCGACTTTTCGGTCGTCCTTAAACTTTTTTCTATCATCTCATTAAAAAAATCTAAACACCCTCTCGTAAGTGACAAATGAATTAGATCAGGAGGTTATTCGTACCGTTTGTGATAGGCTAATGGGTTTTCGGTGGAGGGCTCATCGAAGGGCAATGCTGGAACTTTAGACTAGGGCCAGTGCAATAGTTAAAGTAATTTAACCAACCAATTGTTTATGTATTTAATTATCATAGGAGCACGCAGAATTTTCTCGAGGGGGTATTCAGATTTTTTCCTCCTTCTGAGGGAGGGTTTACCTTTTTTCCTGCAAAATAACACTATAATCTTGGCCCAAGTGTTAGAACCCCACCTCTCTTTGCGTACGCCAATGATTATTATATATACATATATATATTGTTATCTTTGCTATGAATTAACGACAAAATAGCTCGTAAAAACTCTTAGTGAATTTCATGGATTTTCGAGACCCATTCCAGCAGGTGTGGGGGGGGGGGGATGGCTCATAAATAAATGTAAAACGAATTTGTCAATTTTCTTATATTCTGGGGCGAACGCACGTCACGTCAAACCTATCGGAATTTGTCATCCAAACAACGTACCCGTTGCACTTTACTTTAACTTGATTAATTTGATATTCTTCGATTTACATAATTTTTGATTTCCTTGCATTATATGTAATCTTTGACATATCAATAAATTTTGGTTTTACCCGAGATTACGTTGCTTCTTGCGACAGAGCCTCGGTGTCTCGCGGTTTCTCCATCCAAACATGTCGGCATCCGACCATTATACATATTTTTACGCATTCTGACGGATATTATTTCCATCATTATTTTAAGGACGAGATTTCTTAAATTGAGACCGTAAAAATATTCGGAATGAAATCTAATGGTGCCTGCGTCCATTAAAACGTATGGGATTTTATCCTCGAGAAAGAATTGCGCGCGCGCACACACACACGGTAGAGCTACGACGAGAGGCGAATGCGGATGAAAGACGTTTTCGACGTTTCCCATGACGTTTTATAGCAATAAACTTACAAAATTCATCCCCAGGTGGGAAGATATTACTATCAGCGTTGACTCCTCTGGTCTAGAAACTTAGTTCGATCTTGTCGCGGTTCTTTCTTTATGGTGTACGTCGACAACGAAAGGAAACAAAAAGAGATGCGTGTGTATTTACGGTGCCTTGAAAACAATGTTTCTTTAAGAGACTCCAGAGTGTAGTCAAGTCTATTCCGAATGTTTCGTAGCCGTTAAAGGCCGGAGGAAATTCATTATTCATTGCTCAGTGTAAAAGAAAAAGGCGTTTTCCGGAAAAGAATATGCATTTAGGCCATCCACCAGATGAATTCTCCAGATTGACTAGATTTCATGAAACGACCGTTAAGTCGAGTAGTTGTGCGCCACTTTCATAAAACAGATCACCACTCATTACTATAGAATACCTACCAAACATCAGTATTAACTCGATTTCCTTTAATTTTATCGATTTCAAATGGGAGATCGGCTCGCATTTGCGCCTCGAAGTTGAAAAACTGCAGAAAACCAACTTCAGTCGACCACCACTATGCCGCCAACAGGTTACGAACCGAGAGTCTAGCACGATGCCCGCACGGCTGCCCAGTTTCAGTAGTTTGGGGGGGGGGGAAGAAAGAAGATCCTCCGTGTACTCTGTGATATACCAAAGACACAGCCAGAAGGCCTTAATTGATAAAAGGCCTCGTGGCAATTTAATCTAGTTACAGTTTTCGAGCGAATATGTAATTTAGCATGCAGGTATTTTTAGCTGGTTAGGGGGGGGGGGGGGGCTCGGAAAAGTCCTTTGCGTGGGCGCCTACGATTCTATTCAGACGACTTTGACTAATGGGTTTCCAGGTGAGTGCTTGATGAACAGCACTGCTTTCGACTTCTTGGTGCGTTTCTCAAACTTTCTGAGCCCAAGAACCAGTAAAATGTCTGAAACACAATTCGACAGACCAATTGTGTCGCGTATTTTACTGGATTTTTATTTTTGGACTTTATTTTAGGGATATTAAGATTTTTTTTATTCATTTGTCCTATTTTTTTCGACGATGCTTATTTGAATTTGTAATATTCACTAAAATTATGAGCAAAGATAATTGTAGCAACTTATAAATTATATTATGGACAAATTATTGCTATAAATATCTATCTCACATATTTGTCATGTAATGAAAGCTCAACGTTTCTTCCGTGAACTACTTTTCAATTCACTACGATTTCCAGTAGCCCTTAATTTCCCTTCCATTTCAGCAAATTTTAACAAAAATTGGTGATCCAGCCGACGTATGGCATCGTTTTCGGTAACAGCGAGGCTTTTTGGATCACGTGATATTTCCCTCTTTCTTGAGGGACATACAGGAAGTCGCCATATTAGTTGCCTTGTGTGACTCATGAAAGAAACACATCTAAATTAAAGAAATGTAAAAATGAATAGTATTTTTTCTTTTTAATGGGAACTAGATATTTCGAAATTGTTTTTTAAGTTATCAATTTGCCTGTTTTTGCTTCGAAAAACGCTTGAATAAAGCTGCGGAATTTCTTTAATGTAATTTATATGGACCCATAATTAATTTCAAAACATCCTAAACAATATGGATTGATGCAATTTGACAATACAAGACAATACGGAGGCATTCTCATTTTTGTGCTTGAGAAGATATAAATAAAAATTTGAAATCAATGTTATTGCATGGATATCCACCTCAAAAGTGGGTCTGGCTCATTATTTTATATTTAATTTTCTGGGCTTCGTATATTTCTAAGCGAGCTCAAAATATTTCGAAAATCAAAAATTCAATTAAATTTTTAAAATTATTGATGTGGAGAGGAAAACTCCACTAAATTTCTACATTAAAATCGGCAATTTTAACATTGATCTCTATGGAGATCGTCTAGTGTTTGTCCCTCAGAGTGATGCTGGTGATCATTACGACGTCTAATCGAAAAGCCTCATTGACGATGCCCAGTATTTAAGTTTCCCGTATTTTTCTGAATAAGATATGGTCAGCTAGTCATTTAAATGTGTGGTTTTTTTCTCTTTTTTTCGTGAAATAAATTTTGGTTTATAGTGATTTGTAGTAAGCCCGCCCTTCAGCAAGTTCGGCAGAAAAGGAAATGTGCCGTAAATTGCTTTTTTTACCTACAATCAATGACATCCCGTATTTAGCAGGGATCCGGAACTTTCGCCCCCGACAGTTTGTCCCCGACATCTTGCTCCTGGAACGTTTCGTCCCCGTTACATTTGACCCCCGGAAATTTCGCCCCTGGCGCGTTTGGCCTCGAAAAATTCACACCTGACATTTCACTTGCCCTGAACGTATGAGTGACCGTATGAGTAATTGACTGTGTGAGTGACCGTGCGAGTGACCAAGTGAGTGTGAAATGGACTGTAGGAGTGTGTTAGTGACCGTACAAATGACTAATCGAGTTGCAGAATGACTCACCACGTGAGTGACCGTATCAACTAGTGTGCAATTGACTCACCACGTGAGTGACCGTATCAACTAGTGTGCAATTGACTTTGAGTGAATGACCGTATGAGTGACCACGTGACTGACCGAATGGCCGTATGAGTGACCAAATGAATGACCTCATGAGCGACCAAGTGATTAACTGTATGAGCGATCAAGTGAGTGATCGAGGGATTGACCGTGTGAGTGACCAAGGGAGTTACCGAGCGATGAAACGTTTGAGTGAATGAGTGACCAAGAGTGAGTGACCGATTAAATCTTATGTAATTTTCCAAGTGAGTGACTGAGTGATTGAGCATATGAGTGACCAAAGGAGAGACAGTAATTAACCGTATGAGTGACCGAGTGACTGACCGAATGGACGTATGAGTGACCAAGTGAATGACCGCATGAACGACCAAGTGATTAACTGTATGAGTGATCAAGTGAGTGATAGTGGGATTGACCGTGTCAGTGACAAAGGGAGGAATTGAGTGATGGAACGTTTGAGTGAATAAGTGACTGACCGAATGAGTGACCAAGTGAGTGGCTAATTAAATACTTTTGTAAGTTTCCTAGTGAATGATTGAGCGTATGAGTGACCGAGTGGCTGACGGAATGAAAGACAGAGTGAACGCTTGAATAAATTTGGGAGTGACTGAGTGATTGAGCATATGAGTGATCAAGGGAGAGACTGAGTGATTAACCATATGAGTGATCAAGGGAGAGACAGTGATTAACCATATGAGTGATCAAGGGAGAGACAGTGATTAACCATATGAGTGACCGAGTGAGTGACTGTATATGTGACCAGGTGAGTGATGGTACGAGTGTTCAAGTGATTGAACAAGGGACTGACCGTTTGAGTGACCAACCAAGGGAGTTAGAGTGATGGAACGCATAAGTGAATGTGTGACCAAGTGAGTGACTGCATGAGTGACCAAAAGATTGATAAAGTGAATGAATACATGAATGACCGAAAGATTGATAAAGTGAATGGCCGTATGATTGACCCAGTGAGCGATTGACAAAGTGAGCGATTGAGTGATTGACAGAGTGACCGATTGCGAGATGTCAGGGACGAAATTTCAGGGGTCCAAATGTACTGGGGACGAAACGTGCCAGAGGCGAGATGTCGGGGACGAAATGTCGGAGGCGAAATATCGGGGGCAAAGGTTCCGTGAACCATTTAGCATGGCAATTTCTTCGATTCGATATGATGAACCTCAGTACGAGTATGAATGTGTAATTTTTATTTGTACGCTTACGGATATTACTAATACAAATTGCAGCAATTAAATAATTTATCATTCAGAATTAAATTATAAAATCTGCTTGCGGACCATCTCTGATCCACGGATCACGATAGAGAAACTCTGTTATATACATAAGTCTTGTAGCTAGTGTCCGGAGTACACAAAGGAGTTATGTATTGTTCAAGTACCGGAGTTATTCCAGATTTTAGCTGGCGGTAGTAATAACGTCGTTTGACATTTATGAAAGTAAAAGCAAAAATATAGAAATATCATTAAGAATATAGCCATTACTTTACGCACTAGTTGATTTGACGGGGAAAGTGACGAGATAACGAGAAAAGAAGTCAAGGCGGAAAATCCCTTTATTTATCTCTGGAATTATCTCGTCGGCGATTCTTCCTGAAACGAGTGTTTCCGATAAACATTTATTAATATTATTATTTTATCACTTTTGTTATCATAAAAAGAAACTAATCCTTGCAACGATTCCCAGGCACGAGGAAAAACAACGAAGTTCCTCAATTGCGACGAAACTTAACACATCAACACCTATTCTTTTTAATTTTTCTATAAAAGAGCAATAAATTCTCAAATATTTTTCTACACTTTAAGCAAGATGGTAAAGGCTTAGAAAATGGTCATACAAATTTTCATTTTGGGCCTGTGCCACTCCAGCACAGGGACAATTACCATCATTTTTTTGTTTTTTCATGCTATAAACTTACAGAAGGGCCCGTGAAAAGTCTGGCTTGGGTCCCCAAAGATCCCAGCCTAGGGGCCCTGCTTCAGGATGTGGGTGGGGGGGACTATGCACCAAACACCTACGGTCGTTAACCCAGCACATCAGATAAGGGTGTGCCGGATTACCGAAATCGCCAGATTACTGGAAGTTAATTGAAAAAGCCCATTCAACCGAACTGGACGGACTAGCGCACGGAGGGATCGAGAGTCTATTGTAGTTCTAAAGACTACGAGTGATGTCTGCATGAGAAATCTGGGGAATACCAACATGCTAGTGCAGGGGTTCTTAATCCTTTTCAGCTGCTACACAAAATCACCAACAAGATCAGCTTTGCGAGCCGTGGGTTTGTTTTCTTTGTTCGAAATTAGTGAAACTAGTGCATCTGCAGATTTATAAAAATAAGTGGATTCGTACAACTCATCTAGGAGGTCCTTGCGAATCAAGTTTGGCTTGCGACCCATAGCTCAAGGATCACTGGCTGTAAGTAGATTCGTACGGCCCCTCTTGAAAGATGTACTTGCGTACGAAAGTCCCTTTGTGACCCGTAGGTCCAAAAATTTCTCGACTGTAAGTAGATTCGTTTCACTCATCTCGGAAGCACCTGTGAATCAAGTTTGCTTTAAGTGGATTTGAACGACCCATCTCGAAAGCTCCCGCGAATCAAGTTTGGGTAGTAACCAATAAATCAAAAACCCTCGGCAGTAAGTAGATTCTTACGACCCTTCTGGGAAGCCCCAGCAAATCAAAAAGGGGTTGAAACTCAAGAGTCCCGACTGTATTGATTTGGACGACCCATTTCGCGAAGCATAGATTAAGAATCCCCGTGCTAGTGGCTCTGTTTACATGAAAGAACGTCGTTTTTGTTTATGTAGAAGGTCGTAGAGAGTCTTAACACGTAAGGCCCCTTTCACACGGAGCGGATGCGGACGCGGGTCCGGAAGAAGTTTTAACAATTGGAATATACTGCGCCTTTCAGACGAGCCGAAAAATCTCCGCACCTAGGAAATGTTCATGCGGGTCCGGACGTCGTCCGCATGTGTCAAAACCTAAGTGCGGGCTTCACATCCGCACATAGAAGTTTTGACAATAGGTTTATTCGGAGCTATTCACACGATGCGGATGCGGAGCGAATTCGTCCGCATCTTTGGCTACTTTTTGAAGGTGATTTTTCACGGAATTTTTTTAATTATTTGCCATAAATACCCTTAAAAACACCATATGATGGTCCCTGCTCATTAATATAATGTACCTACATACGTCTATCCCTCCGTTTCCTTCTGAGATGGAGATATAGCAACTTCAACTGCCTTTTGTCCATATTTCACAATTTTATACAATAAAACCAGTCAACAACGGCCACTGACGGGACCAAAATTATAAGCCGTTCTGTTCATTAAGAATATTTAATTGACTAAATACTTTAATAACTTTTAAATTTAATTTTAAAATTATAATTTTTTTCTTTTTAAATTTTTAAAATTATTTAAAAATATAAATATCTGAAATATTATTTTAAATATTTGTTATTGTTTAAAATTTTTTAACTGTTAATTTTTTTAAACTTTAAAAAAAATACTTTTCATAAACAACGTTATCCACGTACGGTGTTCACTCAGGGCCGGATTAAGTCGTTTGAAGACCCTAGCACTGGAATATTTTTGGTGGTTCCCCCGATACCTACAAGTATATTTTACTCAATATTCAGTCTATAAACTTAAAAAATGAAGAGATATAGATGGCTTTTTTCTCAGCCAGAGATATCAAGGAAACAGTAATTTTCCGGATATTATGCTGAGGTGAGCTCGGAAAGAAAAGTCATCACGTCTCCGCCGGGACTCGAACCCAGGCCCTCTTGCATACCGGGCAAGCATGCTACCATCTACACCACTGGAGACACATGAATCTGCCTTCCTAATTTCACGCACTGTGTCGTGAGGCGTTGAAGTAGAGGCATTAGTAGC
This sequence comes from Pholcus phalangioides, assembly GCF_987345545.1. Taxonomy (NCBI): domain Eukaryota; kingdom Metazoa; phylum Arthropoda; class Arachnida; order Araneae; family Pholcidae; genus Pholcus; species Pholcus phalangioides. The sequence continues at coordinate 11,306,918 of NW_028301613.1, forward strand.
CTCTCTTAATTTCAGGAAATGGCCCCCGGGTGGGACGGTTTAAAGAGATATAGCATGCTTGCCCGGTATGCAAGAGGGCCTGGGTTCGAGTCCCGGCGGAGACGTGATGACTTTTCTTTCCGAGCTCACCTCAGCATAATATCCGGAAAATTACTGTTTCCTTGATATCTCTGGCTGAGAAAAAAGCCATCTATATCTCTCTAAACCGTCCCACCCGGGGGCCATTTCCTGAAATTAAGAGAGGCTACTAATGCCTCTACTTCAACGCCTCACGACACAGTGCGTGAAATTAGGAAGGCAGATTCATGTGTCTCCAGTGGTGTAGATGGTAGCATGCTTGCCCGGTATGCAAGAGGGCCTGGGTTCGAGTCCCGGCGGAGACGTGATGACTTTTCTTTCCGAGCTCACCTCAGCATAATATCCGGAAAATTACTGTTTCCTTGTTAAAAAATGAAATTTTATATTTCAGAAATGACTAATCTAAGGATGGGATTTCACTATAAAAGGTTTATGAAAGTTATTTTATAAAACTTGAAAAAAGCAACTAATAAATTTATCGGTTGCATTTGTTGTAATGCAACCGAAAAATTTATTAGTTGCTTTTTTTTAAATAATTGCTATAAAATTTTTATAGTGTAATCCGGCCGGGATGATACTATAAAGTTTTATATAAGAACTTTTATGAAAGTTGAAAAATTCAACCAATAGGCGCATCGGTTGCATTCAAGAAAATGCAACCGGTGCACACACACACACACACACACATTTTGCATTAAAAAAATTCAACCAATAAGATAATATTGGTTGAATTTTTCACGTTTTATCAAAGAGCTTTTACAAAACTTTAATAGTGTAATCCCGGCCTAAGGCTGGTATTACACTATAAAACTTGAAAAATGTAACCAATAAACACATCTGTTACATTCGAGCGAACTTAACTGATCGGCCTATCGGTTGCATTTTTCAAGTTTTATAAACTAACTTTTATAAAACTTTTATACTGTAATCCCGGCCTAAGACAGAATTGTGATGTGAATATTTCCAAGCACAGACATTTTGAACGTCCCCACCCCTCCCCTTTTTTTCTACTTGCAAATTCTTTGATATCTCCTGAATTTTTTTTTTTTAGGAACATATTAGTTTTGGATGTTTTTGGATTTGATTTTTCGAACATTGGATGTTTTTGGAATTTTTCTTTCATATTTTTCCGAAAAGACAGATTTGTTTTCAAAATCTTTTGAAAATATTTGAAGATATTTTCTCCCATCGACTACTTGTGAGGATCGGAATTAAGACATCTTTATTCCCATATTCTATGTGACTCTAGACTAAACCACCAAAGAATACCTCTAGGCTGCATATGGGCACTGAATGAAGGAGAAAAATAGTTACAAAAATTGCGAAAAAATAGTTTTTATGCACGAATTTCAACCTGAAGATGCGGGCGAAACACCCGCATCTTCAGTGCTCGTGTGAAAGGGTATGCGGACCCGCTTCCGCACCCGCGTCCGCTCCGTGTGAAAGGGGCCTTAGAAGCTGTATCTATACGGTGACCAGCAGCTCCTGGATGCCAGGATTTACACAGGGGCCAATTGCACAGATTTTATAGTACATATAAAAAAAAACCGATCACTGGGTACTCCCCTCATCCCCAACCCAAACTTTCTTTGAGGGTAATGATAGGGAATAGTTGCATATGTAGGACTAAAAGTCTTCATTCAAGTTTTTATACGAAAGATAAGCTTCGACCCAAAGAAATCTGTTTTCCCTTTTCTGTTCCTATCTTTCCTATCAGTTTTTGATGAGAATCGGTGAGTGAGATGCCCCTTTTTTGAAGAGTTAGTCCTTATTATTATGCGTCGAAATACTGTAAAATTCTGATTTCAAGTTGACTGAAATTAATGCTTGTTGTCGTTTAAAGGCGTCGTTGCTCTTTCAAATCAGTAAAGTACGATTAAACAAAGTTGCTCCTCATATTGTATTCAAGCGTAATTTGTCTTCAGTTTAAGTACAACTAAGCACTAGATCACCACGCGAAAATGGTGAAATGTGAAAACCTTATCCCGGATTATACAGCGTGTCTAGCGCTAAAAGTAACAGCTTATAGCGAAAGAACCATACGTGATTATTCATGAATTTAAGTTGCACTGAAGAGGTCAACTTTATATTTATAGGTTAATAAAGTTCAATGTGAATGGCTTTGCCATACATCAAACAGTGCCCTATCTCTTACCAAGCGTTTAATAAATAAAGCATTTGAGGAGTGAAGAAAACTGCTGCTACGCTGTTTCAAAACATGAGGAAGACTTCACATTCAACTCGGGCCGTGCACTGCGTTTAACCCTTTGCGTTTTAGAGTTTTTTTTGATGCACTTCGTTGGTGCAATTCGTACTTTGTAGCGCCCCCACCGGCAATAAGGAAGGTCTCTTAATGTTAGCTCTAGCGTTTTTTGGATAGCTTATAAGTTTTAAGCCGAATTCACAGGGCCGTTGAAGTATAGTTTTTCTTGATGTCGCGTCCACCTCGACATAGGACGTCGAAAAGTTAATAAGTGCCGCTGGTATAAATTTAGCTAGCCAAAGCATGTACTGAATCATATGTTGTGGAATCCACTAACTTGCTGCTACTAGGGCAAATCAGGAGAATCACGCCACCTCTTAAGGAAAAGTGATTTTATTTTGCTCTATTGCAAAGTAACGTATCAATTTAAATGAGGGCACTATTTAGTTTGAGTTTCTTACGCATTTCAAAAATACGTTAACAAAGCTTTAGTGGGTTTTTAACGTTATCTAAAAGGAATTGTCAAAACATTTATACAGTGACCAGATTAGCTTATACCAGGGTAATGTTGCCCCACCCAGGGGCGTACGCAGACTCGACCTTTGAAGGGGGACACAAAAAGCTTAGAAGGGAAGCACAAACCACCCTTCAAGAATCTTTACAATCTACCCGTTAAAAAGCATTTAAATGAACATAAATTGGTTAAAATGCTTATATACAGAGTATTTTCTTTTGATACATTTTACTTTTTCACTGAATTATCTATTTTTTCCTTCCAATTTTTAGTCGGCTTGTGGAGAGGGGGGGGGGCAATACATTTCAGATTTTATGGGGGTGGGGTCACTTTCGCTACAGGGGCAGCGGAGCATTGGCCTCCACTATAGGGGCCGTCTGTGACATCAAAAATGGTGGGAACACTGCACTAGAGATTCAGTATAGAATGTAACGGGATTCACTCTCCGCTGTAGTCAGCACCGGAATTTCGAATCCTAAACCGTAACTACGCAAGGAGGTAGATGAGAAGGGTGATTTTTTGGAGTGATTTGGGTGGGGAGGGAGACACCAACATATTCTTCGCTTACATACACTTGAAAAATGTCCAGATCTGGCCCTGGCTGTAGTAAAATTTCATTTAAAAATTAGAAAGGTTGGTAAGCAGAATGTGACTTTTGCCTGTCTTTCGGGCAGTTTTACCAAAAAATGAAAAATAAATTAAACAATTTAGATATAAACATGTGTAAGTAATTCATTGCAAGATGAAAATCAAGATGGCGAATACTGTTTTACTGAATAATGAATCATCCAGCGAATACTGCTTTTGTATTTGCGGGCAGATTTAGGGCACCATCAACACGAAACGAAAATTTTGTTCTTAATTTGTTTGGCGCTTCAGCTGGCGTTTCCGTGTTTTGACAGCTTCTATGTCATGTGTATGTTTTTGTTATACATATACATTTTTTTTTCTCGTTTATTTAGCCCATTCATATTGTGTACACACACTCATGAAAAAAAAAAGTGTTTCGTCGTGCTCTACGAAGCGCAATGCAATTAAAGGGGGGGGGGGAATAAAGCCGTACTAATCGAGACATAGCGAGAGAGATATAGATTCGCTAATGAACGGTGTTATAATCGGAGCCATCTTTGTTTCGGTTTTGTTTTTGTCGACGGACCAAAAAACGATTTAGCATTTCGTATGTTAACTCCTGGCAAACTTTGTGGATAGTGGACCAGCATTCGATGCTGTAGGTCTCGTCAATTTTTTTACATCCAATTCGAAGGTAGAAAGAATGGTAGTACCCACTGAACACCAACAAAATAGATCAAAATCACTTGTTTGTGATGTACCATAATATTTGTTTACATGATACTCGTCACCCTTCCCCTCCTCCCGATCTACAAATCTTCACGCACTTTAAGATGATTCCAAAAGGCGAAATCCGTGTAACAAAATTCTCCTGTGACAAAATCATCAATGAAATTTTTTGATGACTGGAGTCTTATTTCGGGGAAGAAAAAGTTTGTTTATTCCGTGGAGGCAACAGGCCTCCATATTACATTTGATGTAAACGAAAAAAAAAACAACCCCGTATGTGTATATCTTTCCCGGTGCTGGTTGTGACGTCACCAAATGTCACGGGGAAAACTAATTTCGTTGCTCAAACACACGAAAGCAGGAGCTCCTGCTGTATATTACATAGCATTTGTTGAGCAATTGCGAATTGTATTTACTTTTTGCGGACGTTTTGGTTTTCGCGGCGTAGTAACAGAGCGGCATGGAATCAGTCACGTGATTTATGAACATAATTGCCAACAATACGAAAATACATTCTCATTTGCTTCTCGTCCTGAGAACGCAATACTTACGAAATACGAAATTTCAGTCTTCAATAGCTTAATGGTACAGCAGAGTACCGAGTGAGCTGTGCCCGAAGTGTCAGTGTGTACACAGTCCGAGTGTTTACCTAGTATTATGCTGCCATGTGTATTTCAAATTGTGAGTAAAGAGTAATGATTAAATATTTGTACCGTTGTAGGCCTGTTGCACTCAGTGGCAAGACTTTACGAGCAGATTGGCTCTCATTCACGCCGGAAAATTAGGAACCACAGAAAACAACCTTCAGCCAACCACCATTGTGACGATGGTGGGGTTTGAAACCGGGTCCGTCACTATGACTACTTGACCACCACAGCGGTGACTCGCCTGTACTGCGAGAGGATGGTGGTTCGATTCTCCCACAGAGGCATGTGAATTTCCTTTCCGAAAAATATCTTCATCTCGGCTTGGTATCCGGTCTTTTGTACTTTGTATGAACAGCAGAGTGTGACAGCTTTTTCTCAATGCAATTTCTTGTTTAGGCTCACAATTATGATCAAATGAGCTGTGCCTTTCTCCTTCCACGATGTTGAACAAACAACGCTGAATTTGACAACAGACTCGCCTACCTTCTCCCTGTGCCCTGATTATGTTCATAGATATCACCCGAGTATCGACGTCCCACAGGTTAATAACTTGGCGTCAATATGAACGAATGATCATTCTTGAAAACTCACGCTTCATCATTTAGGATATATATATATATGCAGTTGTTAACAGTACGGGGCTAGTAACCGCAGTATATCATTCAAACTTACATAAACACAAAAGTTCAGGCATCTTCCCTTTTAGCGGTGTAAGGCAGATGGCACCACTGTGAAATCATGAAGAACACCGAAAAGAAAAACCCATTCTCAACTGTTACGTAACACCATGTTTAGAGTACCAATAATAAAGACACTGCGCTCGAATTGACGCACATTCCTTGTTAAAGAGCCTATGTCTAAAAAAAAAGCGATCGCCAAAATTTCTTCAACAACTGCTACAACTAAACGAAAGGCCGCAACTAGAAGCTTGGTCAACCGGGACAAGCATGCATTTTGGTGCCACCTTGTAATATTAAAGGGAAGGTGAAAGAGTGAAATTTGAGCCTCCTCTGGACTGGCGCACCAGACCCACCAGCTCTCCCCTAGTTGCTAAACCTATATTCTTTGCCGGAATTCCGAACGAATTGGTGAGCGCCGGAAGGTGTATCGCGTGTAGCTCTAACCTATCTATGGTGTTTTGGGTACTTCATGTGTTGCAAAAAGAATGAAGCAACACTTCCTTCACAATTTAAACATAACTAAACATTTATTATATAACTAACGCAACAGAATCTACAAGAACGTATTACATTGATAACGAATCGCGTGACTGGTTTGAGCGGCAAACGGAAGCCCGTTCCTCCATCGCGCAGGCGCGCTCTTTTCCCTATCACGCGGACAGCACCATTCGGTGGTGGACGCTGTCGCCACACGTTTGAAAAGTGCTGTCATTTGCCTACTGTATCAGAAGTGAAAGTGGCAGATACCAAACTTCCGTGTCTATTGTGATGGTCTGTTAACTTATGTTTTTGAGCATGACTACTACTACTGAGGTCGGTGAGTGACCAAAACAGGGGCCTAAAACGGGTGCAATCATGAGAGTGACCAAAAGAATGACCTAGAAAGCGAGGGAGAAGGTCAGTGAGAGACCAAAATAGTGACGTAGAAAGTGTGAGCATGAGAATAACCAAGATAGCGAGGGACCAGGTCAGCGAGGAACCAAAAGAGTGACAAATTTTGTGAGCAAAAGAGTAATTCATAGAGCTTGGAACCAGGTTAGTGAGTGACCAGAACAGTGACCTAGAGCGTATGCAAACATGTGTCTAAAACAGTGAATTACTAGAAGAACGACCTATCAAGCGAGGAACCAAAACAGTGAATGAGTGGTCTACTTGGTACTATTATTTAACCGTACATGTGTCTCGCATACACATTCCTCTGCGGAATTTCTTACGAATCGGCAAATGCCTGAATGTGCCTTTCGTGTTCTGGCTGGTGCTTCCACATTTTGAATTGAAGATGGTAATTGAAATCGGACAAGTAGATAAGCTTCGGAATATATTCCGAAAGCTGCTAATTCCCGACACGAATACACTAACGACACACACACCCAGTCAAGTCATTATTCATCAATGAGATAAGTTTGTTGTACGGAAGGAAACGAACACTTATTTGACGTCGTAATTGTCGTCGTAACAACTTCTAGCGACAATGGTTATAATGACGACCTCGAGACGGTGACCCTATTCCGATTATTATTTAACCTTGTATAATACGGGAGGAGAAGACCTCGTGTCTGATGGTAATGGTTATATAAAACAGATTGGGGTTATAGAGTTATGAATTTATCATTGACACATCTCCAGGAAAAACGATACTAGTCGCTTGGATTATAGGGGTTACCACGTGCGATTCATAAGATGTAAATATTTATTCATAGGATTGGCCAGGAATTCGTTGGTTATTTATAGGTAGAGTTCATCGAATTACAGTAGACTCTCAATAATCTGGCCCATCCAGTAATCCAGCATTTTTCTTCAAGCATGGAAAAGGAAAGATGTCATTTTTTTTATGCGTAGAAGTTTATATTATACAGTGCACGTCGCTTAATGTGATCACATCGGGACTCTCATCGAGTTTGATAACAATAAGCAATTGATAACTAAATTCAAAAGCAAATGTGATGACCATATTCCAGTTTAATTGAATAGGACGTATGAAAATGGGACAACTCGGTTTCTGTTTTTCACACACCTAGTCGCAATGTTAAACTGTGCTGTTTAATTTTTCCCATATTGTTCTATACAACACAGGATATTTTTACTTTAAGCTAAAACCGAGTTTATTATTATAATACATCCATTATGAGGGGGGTTTTAATGGAATTATCTAGAATGTTTTACGAATTATGATAATTTCTTCAATGCACAGTAGGCTGCATAGATCCCCTGAGAAAGTATTTCTTCTAAGCTCCAGAAAGTACACAAGTACATCTTTATAGTCGTGCAAGTTGATAACAATAGTTTTTCGAAAAAAAGTTTGTTTTCAGCTTCAAAATGTTCAAAAAAAACTTTTGAGGTGTAAAAAAATTGTAAACAAATCGAAATTCCGATAACTATAAACGAAGTTTTTCCATGTTATGATATTGGTGCGTTCTGTACTTAACAGATATCGTAACAATAGTCGAATCATAACATCATCCATGATTGTAGTGAGCGGCGTCTGCTGCATTATTCAAATGGGCTTTTCCACCTAACTTCCAGTAATCCTTGCTTGTGCTATCATCTGTCCTCCGTATTTTGAACTGAAGATAGTAAATGCTTGAATATCCATGTAAGCATTACGTTGAAGGTCTGCCATTTGAAAAGTCTCTCCGTAGACGTTTCAGACCGCTCGCATTCATGCCTCGAAGTTGGGAAACCACAGAAAAACAACTTCAGCCAACCACCACTCCACTGCCAACGGAGTTCGAACCTGGATCCTCACAATGCGAGTCCTGCACGATGTCTTCTCCCACACAAGCCGCTGCTATGTCCCCTGGTGCCATCGTTTTGGTTCCCCCCGTAAATTTAATAAAAAGAATAATCTCAGCAATCTTCCACAGGTCCAGTCTCCAGAGCACCAAACTTAATTGCCCTCCCTTAGTTGCTGCCCTGTTACTCGTGGATACAGAGAGATGTGAAAAAAATTCAAATGAGAAATAAAGCTTTTAATTAAATATAATGGGAAAAGTGTCCATTTTCAGGATCCAGTAGAACTGACCCAACTCGACAATCTTACTCTGCGACCCGTGTTCCACAGCTCAGAGGCGCATTTATGGTTTTGCAGCCTGTGGTCAACACGAATTTTGCTTCCCTTCTCCCATTCTAGTATAATTTTTTCAACTACTTACTCTTTCCTTCGAATTCGCCACAATACGCTATGACCCACTTGGCCTCCCCCCCTCCTGCACAAGTAGACTGTCTCTAAAGTCACTTTCTTTCCAAGAAAGTAATGTTACACTACTGCCCTCATCTGGGACTGGGAGGCTTCCGGCGAATGAATATTAAGGCACCATCTATTGGGATAGGGAAATAATTTTGGTCGGTGTAAATGCAAAATGTCTGCACTTTTCACGAGACAAAAAAATAAAATAAAATAAATAAAACACAATCATTTAAATGTCTTACAAGCATTAGTGATCCCATGAACATAATAGAAGGTATTCCGTAGGGCTCAGTACTCGGTCCGCTACTTTTTACTACTTTCATTAATGGTTTTTGTAAACTCGATGTTAAAGGTGAAATAATTGCGCTCGCGGATGACACAGTTTCTGCTTCTGGTTACCAATCTCTCCAAAATATTGTTAATGATCTCTTAAAAGTAAGAAGTTGGTTCCGTGCTAATGACCTCCAAATTAACGTTACTTAAACCAAGTTTATAAATTTTTCGTCAAATCCCGCTAACCAACCTGACTTGAGCATTATTTTCCATACACTGCAACACTGATGCTTCTTGTACTTGTCAAGATCTAGAGCAAGTCAGTACAATGAAATATCTACGTTTGCATATTGACCAATCCAATTCCATTGGTCCACACTATTGACCAATACTGATTTCATTTCATTGGTCCACAACATTGACCGATATTGATTCCATTTCAAGATATGAAATGGAATTCGCATATCAAATATTTATTAAATAAACTTAGATTTATACTTTATAAATTCTATTACCTTAAACACAATGTTCAATTAACACCTTTTTATTAACACTTTACTATGATTTTTTTCCATTCCCATCTAATGTACGGTCTTCTTGCTTGGAGCAGAGAGAAAGAGTGACTACCTTACTAATCTTCAACCAATAACATCTATTCAAAGATTTACGATTTATTAATGATCACTCGCCTACATTTGTCCTTTCTAACCGCCTGCAAATCTTGCCTCTTTAACATGTTTATTTTTATAAATCACTATTGCTCATTCATAAAAATCAGTTTTCCTTCAACCAATTTTGTTTAATATTTATTTTGTAACTGTTTCCCAATGAATTTATTTTTGTGTACCTATATTCTGTATGTATATAATTCTTTTCTCCACCTAGAGCTTACATGTGTCTTCAGCACTTTTTATACCTTCCAATTCCTTTTTATACCTTGAAAATCGGGGAAACATTTTCTGGATATTAAGCCGAATTGAACTCGGAGATACAAATAATCTCCGACGGGATTCGAACCCGTGTATCTAAGGAGGTATAGCCTGAGCAGAGGTACATCCGATACGGACGGATCATTGTCGTTGCAGTTTCATGCGAAGCAAATTAACTCATTCAACTAAACACAGCTGTCGCCAAAGTATTAAGAAAATGTATACTTTTTAGCGGCAAATGTGAATAAATGATGCCATCTTTCAAGTCTCTGATGAAGCATGAATTGGCGGAATCTTCCGATTCATACTTTTCTTTTGCGTGAAAGGAATCTATTCCGAAGTGGCATTCCCATGGACATAAGCAAGAGAATTTTCGGTATATTAAACACATATGGTTCCGCCGCCGCTTAACAAAAGGAAATATTTTATCTCAGAAATTAAACTTATTATTTTTTTGCTATTTCCCCTTCGCGAATTAACGTTAATCCTCGAATGAGAGAATCGCTATAAAAGCCACTTTTACGCTCCAGGTCACACGCGCGAGTCATTTTGCTATTGTTCTTTGAGAGATCTGAATAATATCAAAGCTATTTAATCGAAATATTACGCGAATGTGAGTCTATGGAATTCGAAGATCAGTTCCATTCACGAAACAAATTAGAATGTGTAAAGAAGCTCCCCCGGACTCGTTTTGTCTTCCTTGCAGAGCCGCACTCTGAGCTCGAAATGGGCCTCAAAACATTGGGGGGGGGGGGGGCAGAAATCGGTATTGATGCATTGAGGGAAAGATACATTTTTCATATTAATGTCAAGATGAAATCGGAAAGACAAGTCACTTGTCCAAAGGCGGGATTTATGGTTTCGTTGCCTTTGGACTAGAACATTTCTGCCACTCTTTTCCACGGTGCCAAACATCCCCGTGTAGTGAATTAATGGTGTGAAAAGAAAATTAAGAATTATCCTAAATTGTTGAATTAAAAAAAATTAAGAAGGCCCTGTCAGTCTTACCCGTCTGGAAGCCCATGTCGTTCTCTCGTCTTGATCTAATGTTATTGACCGTTCATTTTTCAAATTTGACCCTCTGCGCTAAAAGCCCGTTTAGCCACACCCTGTAAATGCGGCTATGTTTCTAAGTTACTCTTTTGGTCACTCACATGCTTCCACACTTTATTAGTCACTCTTTATGTCGCTCACTCTTTAATCATTCACATGCTTGCTAACTATCCAACTCTTTTGATCACTCACCAACCTGGTTTCTACCATTCTAGATCACTCACATGCTTGTTCTAAGTCACACCCTCACCAGATTCATGGTTTTACAAATTTCGCAATTCTTCTCCCATTCTAAAAATTTTCTTGACACTCATTCGTCAAATTTACCGCTCCACCCAACTAAGCACCCCCTACAAATACACCTCTGCACCGTAGAGAATTGGACCATGACTACCTTGTAATCCGGGCAACTGCGTCATCCATTGTACCTCAGACACACGAACCTTCTAATCAGAGGTGGCCAAAAGCTGGCCTGCGAAGTGATTTTTTGCGGCCCGCAGCAAGGTAAGACTACCGTGAAAAAATTAAATTTGTGATTTGAACTATATCGGTAACAACAGCATTAAAAAAATGCTTACAAACTTCTTATTTCTAGTGAAGAAAGCAATTTAACAACTAATTAATTCAATTAATAATGGTAGTTGCACCACTGGTACGGCCCGCGACCCTACAGCTGACAGAACGCGAACAGAATGAAGTTGGCCATCCCTGTTCTACATCCTTAGCACGCACTCTCTACGGTGGCCACCTGAGACTAACGCTGGAAGGAGTGGACTTTTGGAAGACTGCACCCTCTACTCAGCACGTCACTGACATGGTGCATCAGATGCGAGGATGCAACATGTAGTTTGATATTTATTACGTATTTTAATTTTTTTCACACTCAATTTGACGGGGGGGGGGGGGAAAGGACATCCCCTTTTATGCAGATGTGGATTCCGCCTGCGTGCAATTCAAATTTTTGCAGCCCTACTTCCTTTATAACTCTTTGTTCTTGACCACTAATTAAAATTTGCCACCACTTCGAACTGATTTCTATGATTTCCATCTGAACCTGGATTTCTGAAGCGGTTCCTTTTTTGTTCTTCACCGATTTATTTTCATGTAAATTTACAGTGAGAAGAAATTAAAAACAAAACATCACGGAGAGGCCCGGCATACAGAAGCGGATTTGATTGTCACCAGTGCGCTACACGAATTTTGCAGCAATTCATTCTACTTATAGTTTAAAGGTGCCTACACCTTTCTGACGTGACGTGCAACTACGTCATGGTGAATTCTTATTCGTGAAAATTGCGGCCACGTGATGTGACGTGGAATGTATTTCCCATGTCCTGTCTCTAGGTCAATTTTTTAGTTGCTCACTGACCAGATCACTCTTTTGATCATTCACATGCTTGTAAACTCTCTTTGTCACTCGTTGACGTATACTAGGGGTAGGGTTACCAAATTCGAAAATTGAGAAAGGAGGAAGCCTGATCGCCACTTTGTGGCGTCACTTTTCTCAATTTTTACGACGGATAGTGCCACCTAGAGCCACTGCATCCTTATTCCAGTCGCCTGAGTGCCACTATACTAGGGTTATCAGATTCGAAAACTGAGAAAGGAGGACGGCTGCGTGCGCACTCTTTATGACGTTACTTTTCAAAAATTTCGCAACAGATGGCGCCCCAAAGAATCAGCATTGAGTTTGCTTGAATCCTGTTTTCTTTGTTTCTGAATGCGATATAGTTAACACAATTATATATTATATTCTAAAAACATTGGGTAACAACCACCCCACCCCCGTCCCACTTCTTCAGCACACGCCGTTAGATGTTGGTGAGCATGCAATGGGATTCTAAACTCTTACAGTGGCAATCCAGAGATATCTCGCCAAACTTTATTTCGGTCACCCCGAAATATCTCGGGTTCTCAACACGCTTTTATTTCTAATGTGACAGTTATAATACGGATCAGGAAAATAAATGCCACTTGAAGGGTTGAAATTGGATGGTGCAGTTTTCTTTTTCCGAAGCTTTTTTTTTTTGTACTGTCTTTTTCATATTATCCTGGGGCAAGCTGGGCCATAGAATAACATCCGTATCCTGCTTGGAGGCAACTTGGGCTCTTGTATTCTATGAATTTCGATGGCGATTAGTCAAAGCGTGTATAAACATATGGAAAGAAAAGAAAAACACATATCAATGAAGAGATATACATAAAGAAAACTTCCCCGGGGAGAAAAAGAAACAATTTCGTAAAATGCCTAATCTAGACGCCTCGCTTTCTGAACAGAAGTGGCTCTATCTTGGACTGTGAAAAAATTTTGCCGTCATTCTTCCATTCTATTAATTTTCCTGACCCGATGGGGGCGCAAATTTCATTCTGAAACCTCAACATTTCAAGGGAGCGTCAAAACACGTGCTTGACCCGGGTGACCAAGCTTCTAGTTGCGGACCCTGCCACTCCCCCCTCAGTATATGTCACTCGGATTAAGATCGGTTGAGGCCCAGTGGCGTAGCCAGGTTTTGGTCCGTGGGGGAGCGAAATTGTGAAAGGCGCCATTTTTTGTTCGTGCTTAAGGCGCAAACTTAAAATTACGCATTAGTGGAAAGAACTTTAAATTTCCTAATTTAAAAAATCAAATTTATTTCGTTTCCAGTTGATGTTATTTTTTAAATTAAATTAATTACTTTTCAATTGATTAATGTATTTTAACTTTTTAACTAATTAAAAAAAAATGTAAATTCCATTTTATGTTTTGTGTATTTTAACAAATGCGAACACCAAAAACAACTGGGAAGTCACCCTAACAGGTAGTTGGAAAAAATTTAGATTAAAATATAAAAAATGATAGGAGAATAAAATAAAAAGGAAAAAAATTATTTTCTCTTTCTCTAAAATTATTCCGAGGTATGACAGTACAGAGAAATCTTCATGCTTCCATTTAATCGCTTTTATCATGTTACAATCTTATCGTAAGCACATGTATCACATGTACACTACTTCTACTCAATCGTGCATGTACTCCCAAGACATTTGTCTTATGGAATTTCTAACAAATTAATGCATACGAAGGTTTTAACAACTGGCTGTTGAGAAGATATATTTTGGAAAGAGAAAATTCTCTGCCCCTGCGGGGAATCGAACCCACGTCCAGTGGCGTCGGAGCCGGGGGTGCTGTGGGTGCTCGAGCACCCACGGAAGTTTGTAAAACGGGTTCGAGCACCCACAGAATTGATTCCGAAATCGAAATTTCCTACATGGGACTCAAGACGAGCACCCACAAGTTCGAAACACTTCCGACGCCCCTGCCCACGTCCTTTCACTTTCCGAGTGAAAGCCTTAGACTACAGAGGCACCGAATCTCAATGTTTCCTTGGAGCTCGTGTACACTGAAAGGGACCGTACATGGACGGCCGGACAAGACTCAGGCCAAGCTCACTGGGGGCAGTTGAATTTTCTCTCTTTCCAAAATATATCTTCGCAACAGCCAGTTGTTAAAACTTTCGTACGGTAGCGGGGAGTGACGTCATCCTTGTATAAATTAATGCATGCCGGAAAGTTCTTTCTTATATTATGTGTGACCATAGGCGTATTCAGAAAACCCCAACCCCCCGCCCTTTTGCGTACGCCATGTGCGTGACTATAACGTATATATGATGTCATAGTTATGCATGGTTTTAGTTTGAGAAGTTTTGTCATCTGTCTTTCATATTAGAAGTAAAGCTGGCAGATGCCTGAAGTTTTTCGTGTTATGCAAATACCACGGTGAAAGCCTGCCTGCTCTCTGCGGGAAGGCTTTCCAAACGAAAGATCGTTAGCATTCGTACCTAGAAATTGAAAAAAAAGACTCGCTTCAGTCAACCGCCACTGTGCCACTAGTGGGGTTCAAACCGGGACGAATCCATCATGATGCCCACACAATCGCAATGGTTATCACTTACTACTAGATTGCAGACGCACAAGCGGAGGGTGGCCTGAGTCCAAAAAGGTTTAGGAACCACTGCTTCAAACGAATTAGTGTGTGCCAGAAATTGTCGTATGTGTCCGTAATCTATTTAAGTATCTCTGAGGCGTGTTTGTAATGCCACTGCTCATCTTCCGAATCGAAGTGAAAATGGCAAGTGTATGAATCTATTGAAATCTTTTTTATGTTTTATTGTCTACCGGCTTCCTTTGGAGATACTATTTAAAGGGGAGTTTTTCTGCTCGAAGTTGAAAAAGTTAAAAATGCATTGTGCATAGTATATGTATGTTTATTTCTAGTGAAATAAATTCATGTGATGTGTTTTATAACAAATTAGAGAAGAATGAAAATATATGAGTGATTAATGGTACAGACTAGCGCAGGGGTTCTCAACCTTTTTCCATCCGCGGTGCCCCGTTACTTTAATCAATGTTTGCTCGCGGCTTCCCAGAGCAGTTTAACAAAGAATCTCTTTGAAATATCTTCGGGATGCTACGCGGTACCCCCAGCAAAGGTTGGTGACTCACAGTTTAAGAACCCTCTAAACTAATAAGTTCTTGGATTTTCCCCCCCGTAATTTGACCAGAGAGCCTTCAGATAAGTGCTGGCAAACCTCACGACGCCGTAGTTCATATTACAATAGAAAGTATCGCAAGCCCTCGGAGATAAGCACTATAACTGAAAAAAACACTAATTTTTTAAGAGTAGACTGAACGTTTCGTGGACACTTTCTATTTTTCTGAAATACTATATGTATGTATTTTCAATTACTTTTAAACTTTCTTTGTAATACATGGGCAATTCCAGGCGCCTCAAGTGCAAAAGGAACTTCATGAAGATGAGATCCAGTTAAAATTTTTGGAGAGAGTGAACTGTTAGGCAGGAATTTCTGAACAGGTAGAAGGCCTTAGAAAAGTCCCTTTGATGCCCGTAAGACGACCCTGCGTAGACCACCTATGTGTTGTTGTGGAAAATAAAGAAACAACTAACGCCCGGAATTCTGCTTTAAAAAGCGATGAGTATATATAGTGCATTTATATTATTTCAGAAATATTAACGGATTCTCAAAGTTTGTGTGCTCGTGGCTCATCACCACTCTTTTTTTGAGGGACGTCTCAACGCGTTGGTGTATTGATGCGTGCTTATTCAGTACTTAGTAGTGGGTTTTTTTTACATTAGGCCAGGGATTCTCAAACTGTGCGCCGCGGCACCCTGGTGCGCCTCCAATCTTTATCAGATGCGCCACGGAGCGGTGACCCTGACAAAGGTTCTTCCAAAATGTGTTTTGTCAAACAGCTCCAGGAAGCTGGCGGAGCTCGCGGATAATCATTGAATAGGGGAAAGTGGAACCTCGGGTGGAAAAAGTTCGAGAACCCCCTGCATCAGGCCATTCTGGGCAGTCATGGACAAATGATGACGAAGCCGGGGGGGGGGAAGCATGGGTGCCAAAAGTTTATGAAACACTGGATTAATTGGAGGGGAGATATACGTGTCATGAGTTAACAAACACACCGGCCATAAATTTTTCCAAGGAATAATTTCTCCGATTCGGCACACTGCTGTTTATATGCATAATGATGAAACAAACATTGATTCATAGAAAAGAGAGCCTACACTATGAAAAAAAAGACTGTTTCTGAAAAAAAGTCACATTTTAACTTAAAACTATGCACTATCACCGTATAATATAGTACAATATATTGGCGTACAAATATAGAAGTCTATAATTTCTTCTCCCATTCTCTACATATCAGAGCACTATTGACCCAAGATTATAGTTTTTATTTACCCACCTTTAAGAAAAACTATTCCAGAACCCCCTTTTGGCCCCAAAATCTTTGGTTTTTTAGGGTTCGGAAGCTCATAGCAGTTTTCCACCTTTTCCTAGTCTTTGACACTGCCTTATACACAAGCTACAAGCTAGTAGCTCTTGCCAAGGCACCAGCAGATAACGTGGGTGGCATTTCTAGGCACTATGAATCTAGCTAAGTCACCCATACATAAAAGTAGTACAGTATTTCTAGGAGCTCAAGCTCTACCTAAGGCACCCAAAGGCAAGGCGATAAATCTTGGAGCTTGAATCCTAGCCATTAATTCATAGGTTCAGTGGTCTGTCCACAATAGGTTCCCGCGCCTAATTTCTTCAAAAGGAGCCTTAGTCAATGCTCTTGGTGGCCCTTCAGAACAGAATGAGCTTTCGTGAACTCCATACCCTCATAGCTACGAAAGGTATTTTTAGGAGCTCTACCGAGAACTACCAATAGCAAGAGAAAAATGTTACAGCTAGAAGAGGGCAAGATTCTGCCCTTTGATAAAGGTGGGGAACAGAGGTTGAGATCTGAACATGCTTCTAGATGAAGAGCTTGAGAACAATTGTCAAAAATGGTAATGAAAACCTCAACTTCGTTTTTTCCTTCTTCTATTAAGGTTTAGTACAAACCCAATCACTGTGAACCTGCAAGAAGTGCAAATATAAATGTAGATTTTTTCCCCCTTACTCATCATTGTAGTCAATAAAAAAGTCAATATTTTTCAAGTTTTTTTAAAGATCAAAAGTCATTTAGAAAAATAGGCGCCAATGTAGGCAAAATTTTGCTTGGGGGAGCAATCGCTCCCTCTGCTCCCCCCCCCCGGCTACGCCACTGTTGAGGTCCCGGGCGTAGAAGAAAATATCGGGCCCTCCGCCGTTGAATCCGCCTCTGATGATTTATTATGAGTGGGATGACCGTATAGCCCGTATTTAAGTGTTTTTGACTGCCTTGACACTTTATGAAAATTTCTTCTTTTTCTTAATCAAGACAACTCCAAGTTTGTCTTCTTTACTGAATCATGGATGTCTCTATGAGTGTTTGTGCCAAAACTGTGTACAAAAATCAACCAAACTGAATCTGTGTGATACGATGTGGTGCTGCCATCTAGGAGAGTAATAATACTCCTAAATATTAATCGTTATGTAACCCTTTATTCAGATCTAATTAAAAAATAAATGAAAAATGGTAGTCGCTCACCTGTTGATGTCGAGGTCAGTCGTTTCCAATATGCTCCTCGCTCGGTCTACAAGTTCATGTTCGACGGCGGCAAATAGCGCTGAAAATACACAAATTCAAGAATTTCACATGCAATCAATCAATCACCAACGGTTTGCAAAGCTTACCACAGTATTTGCCAACGTTGATGAATAGGTGGCTGTGTCAGAAAGCTGCTCAAAAGCTGCTTTGCACAGTTTTTGTGGCCCTAACTGTGCAATCGTGTACGGTAAGAGTGCGTAGGGTCATCAGTGTGTGTGTAATTCAGTGCCGTCTTAATGCATGGGCCTACCCAGGCACGGGTGCAGCAAGGTTTAAGCTACGGTCGCATTTTCCGCAAAATGTGAAAGAAAATCTTAGAATGCAAAAGAAGTGGTAGCCACTTTCGCAAAAATGCGTACAGGAGGTACGAAACGAGTACACATCCAACCATCAATCATTACATTAGCATTGTAGCATTTTGCTGAAGCTTCCCCCCCCCCCCCCATTTTCGCTTTTTTTCGAAAGGAATTTATCTAGCTTAAACCCTGGGGTGCAGAGGGGGCTCGTGAGGAGACTGGTTGAGGTTTTCAAGATTAATCATGTAAATGGGTAAGCAGACATTTATAGTCAATAAGTGAGGGCTTCGAAAAAGTATTTCGCCCGGGGAGGCTCCATGACAGTCTTAAGACGGCCCTGGTTTATTTGGATTTTTTCTGCTCATATTTACACTGTCTGTTTGAGGACACCCAGGGCCACAACTAGAAAGGAAAATTAACTCTGTCACCCGAGACCAGTGCCCAGTTTGGCGCCCCAATCTCAGTCATTTTGAAGGAAAAAAACAGTAAATTCCGCACCCTCTCTGATCCGGCACAAGATTGGGGTTACAGACGTCCCTCAAATTAAATAGTAATAACTCCACCGCTTTTGTCTTTGTATCCCTAGACCTCTTGGCCCTTTGTAAGTGAGTCCCGGTATATCGTTAGTATATCGTACCGGTCCGATTGAAAAGGGTTCTCTGATGCCATCAAATAAAATTTTTATTTAGCAGCTCCTTTGCGAGGACACGTCCTTCTTTTTGATGTCATTTAAAGCAGTGTATCTCAGGTACCGGGCCGCGAGAATATATTCATTACCCTTTCATTTCTCAAAACATTTCTACTAATAATTAACTGGTTTATTTCACTATTATAGGACATATTATTCGAATTTTTTAGTCTAAAAATCGTACAAGGGGAAAGATGAAAAACCTTTCTATAGTTCCAGACACAAATTATAGGAATTTGGAGGATCCCTCTTCCCCTTTTACCACATTGAAAATCATTCGTTTTGTTGCAAGGTCCCAAGAAAGGGAAACATGTGTCTATGTACCCCCCCCCCCTCGAAAATAGTATTTCGATTGTATTTCTTTCCCTTCGCAATTTTAAGTACCCATCGTTATGAAACCCGAACCATACAGCAAGGAAAGAAATTGTTTTTCCATACTCTCAGTCCCTTTTCTTTCCCGAAAATATCCTACCGCTTCAGGCTATCTGTTGACAACCAGATGACCCTGTTGTTTGCATGTTCACTGTTTGCCATTATTGGCACACAGAAAATGTCCTGAAGACAACAATGGCATGACAAAACTCGGCATCTGTAGAATTCCTTGGAGACTAAAAACATTTGTGCTACTCGCTAGTGACCAAGCCGCATAGCTTCAAAGAAGAATAATTGTGAGTGATTGGGAATTTCCGGGCAATAGAAAACCACTTTCGACCATTGGACTCGCTATTTATGACCAGTGGTAAAACCTCAAGCAGTCCTATCATAACGATGGATGGTCCTATCATAACCTGTTCTCAGAAATGAACATGCGTTCATTTTAGACATGCGTGGCAAATGTCAGCGGCTTATCAGTGAAGCACCTTTGACGACCAGACACACCCCGCTTCCCATCTCAGAGAGATATCAAAGCGTTCCCGAAGGACGGGTGTGTCCGGAAAGTATTATAAACAGCAAAACATTGTCGCCTCGGACAATGGCAAAAAAAAAAAAAATTATATATATATATATCTATTCTATAATATAAAATCACAAACAAACTCGAAAAGGGCCTGTTGCTAAGCAACCGAGTGACGGAAGTGGGTGAAATTTTTGAGTGACGGAAATCTATTACGGAAGTGGGTTCGATTCATATATCGATATTCACATTCATATATCGTACATTCATATTCATATATCGATATATCATATATCGATATTGAGTCGATATTCACATATCGGGACCCATTTGACCCATCGGGACCATGTTATGTGCATGTACCAAGAGGCTCCTACATCCTACAGCAAAGCCCTTAGGCTGGAATTTAGATTTCGAGCCCCCAAACCAGCTTTTCAGGGGCTCCTCTGTGATTAATTTATAGTGTGAAAAATCAAAAGTGATAAGAATCGTTGTGGCCCCTGTCAGCCCTTCCTTTGTGGGGGGGGGGAGGTCCATGCCGAGAGGTATATATATGTATAATATACACATACAACAGCAGTGCTCCCAACACAGGGTCGGGGTACCCGGGGAAGATTTCACGTATAAGTAAAAATTTTTCTTTTCCAGGGGCCCTTGATGGATCTCATTGTTTTCTTGCTGCTTTAACGTTGAAAAATTTCGATAGCGGAAGCAAAAGATATATCCAGTCTGGGGCCCCACCAAAAGTATGCGAATTGGTGTCCCGGGTAATTGGTTGGGGGGGGTCCTGGATTTTATTCGTTGGTAAAACGAATACAAATGAAAATTTTTCATGGTACTCGCTCCGTGGGATGGCCGACAAGCTTCCAAGTCGGGGCCCATGTTTACAGGTTTCATTTTGGGTGCCCTGGATTTTATTCGTTGGTAAAACGAATACAAATGAAAATTTTTCATGGCACTCGCTCCGGGGGATGACCGACAAGCTTCCAAGTCGGGGGCCCCATGTTTACAGGATTCATTTTGGGGCCCTGGACGAATCTCATTCTTTTCTGTTGTAGAATTCGCAACAGCGGAAGCCCGAGATAAAGCCAGTCTGGGGCCCCACCAAAAGTATGCGAATTGGTGTCCCGGGTAATTGGTTGGGGGCCCTGGATTTTATTCGTTGGTAAAACGAATACAAATGAAAATTTTTCATGGCACTCGCACCGGGGGATGACCGACAATCTTCCAAGTCGGGGGGCCCCATGTTTACAGGTTTGATTTTGGGGGCCCTGGATGAATCTCATTCTTTTCTGTTGTAGAATTTGCCACAGCCGAAACCAGAGATATAGCCAGTCTGGGGCCCCACTAAAAATCTGCGTATTGTGTCCCCGCTACTGGATGTGGGGCCCTGGATTTTATTCGTTGTAAAATTGATAAAAATGAAAAATTCTCACAGGGGGGTGTCCGACAAGCTTGCAGGTCAGGGCTTCATGGAAATGTTGGCAGGTTGTAATTCGGTGCCCCTGAATGTATCTCATTGATTTTTGTGGTTTAACATTGTAAAATTTGCAACACATCGGTAGCCCAAGATATATCCAGTGTGGGGCCCCACTGAAATTCAGCGAATTGAATCTGGGGACCCCCATGGGGAAGTTTTCTGGGGATACTTGATGAATCTCATTTGTTTTTTGTTGCTTTATTATTATTTTCATTAAAATTCGCTTCTTCAGTAGGCTGGTGCTTTCACACGTCCCTTTCCCCTTTTCCATAGCACGCTGATGAAGTGGGACGAAATAAACAAGATATGTCCGGGAGAGAAGTGGGGGGAAGGGGGGGTTGGCCGCCAAAGGCGGCAGGGGGGCAGAGCCCCCCTAGTATATATATAAAAATGATCGTCAATCTGAGATCATATAACAGATAATTAAAATCGAAACAACAAACGCCGATAGGCAATAAGGCATAAACAAGATTATACGATGATGGCTTAGTATGATGACATTCTCATAAAGAATGTAGTAATCGTCAGTTAATCGAATGATTGTCAATAATCTAAATCCAATGATAGTCAATATATAAAATTTCGAATCGCAGTGGATCAGCTAATCACAGTCATCCATGTTTTTAGATTGTCCAGCTCCGACATCACTTCGATTGTCGGCATCGGTCTTCAGTAGTCATAGGTCCGCCGTGGTTCAGTGAAGCGCCTGCTGTATACAGAAAATTTTGTGTTTTGAATCGGTCATCAAGGTTCACATAAGTACTGGTGTGTGTGTGATAACGAATGCTATTTTCTTTGCAAGAACGCCGTGAATTACGTTGTGAGAGTTTTCATTTTGATTTTTTTGCAGTGTCGTATTTTTTCTTTGTTCAAATGATAGATTCAAAAACCTAAATTTTCGTTAAAAAACAGAGAAAAGTTTTCAAATTTTGAAGAAAAATTACGTGCTCAGGGTTTTGAAATTTATCAAGTTACACAATTGAACATAAGCATCTATAATGAATGTACCGAAACGAGTGTTTCGTCCAAAACTGAAGAATTTTCTGCCCTTCAACTGCCTTTTATGGGGAGCTACAATATATAGACAAATTTTTTTTACATTATTACCTTCTTTCTAGCTAAGATCAAATACGAAATTCGATCGTAAAATACTGTATTTCACACTAAATTATTAAAAATGCTAATTAATAAGTTTTGTGCAGATGCCAGCAACACTGGCACAAATAAATTAAATTGCCCACCGTGAATGAAAACTTCGTATTTTTACAAACTATGTGAAATTATTCTATGAAATTGAACATTAAGACATTTTGATTGATTTGCGATCAATTAAATTTTCTAATGAGGGAGAGGCACCGAAATGAAGAAAACATTGAGGGGGCTGAAGGTTGCCATTTGTCTCGTATATACGGGCTCAATATTAATAATTATTGGGGGGGGGGGAGGGACTCGGCCTCCACGTAAAATTTATTGTTGCGCTCAAACAGCCTCAGTACTCAGGTACCGGCGCCTATGCAATGAGAATGTTTGCTGCAATTAATGAAACGCTTCGTTTATGTTTTGGCTTCTGCACGTTATTAATAGTGCCAAAAAGAAAAAAAATGTCTCATCAGTCTGCACAATAGAAATGCATTCAATTCAATAAAAGGGTTTTAATTAAGATGATTTAATTAAAAAGGCTTAAATTAATTAGTCAATTAAATGTTTAATTAATTCATCGATTAAAGTGGTTTTAATTAATCAAGTAATCAGCACGTAATTATAAGGTTATCGCTTGTTCATCAATTATTGTCTTATGAGTGAATAAACTATTCGATTCATTGGGCCACGTTTCCAAAAACGTTGAGAACCACTGATTTTAGAAAATTTGCCCTCCTTTTCAGGTTTCCGGAATTCATTTTTTTTCCACTCCGGAACATGTATCTCTTGACCTCAGGCAAAGAAAAAAGTGTAAGAAAACGAATAACCTTGAGGGTACAGCTTAAAACAAGGCTATGCACAGGCCCGGACTTAGGCGGGTGCGGGACGCAAAATTTAGGGGGGGGGGCGGAATTTTCCCTGAAAGGAACCCTTTTCTTCTGGAATGGGAAATATTTGTGAAAAAAAATTTAATTTTTTCCCCTGAAACTTACATTTGTTGGGAAAAGAAACAGCTTCCAGTTTCAACCCCAATAACATCAAAGCGCTGATAGCAATTGCAATTAGTGGAGGAATTCCGAAGAGCATATGCGTAAACTTGTATTGGGATCAAACCCCTCCCCTTAATATATAATATTTTTGAACCCTCCCAATATTTCCAATGAGGACCGCAACTAGATGTTTGGCCACCTGGGGGAAGCACGCATTTTGGCTCTCCTCTCTAATATTGAAGAGGTTAAAGGGTGAAATTTGTGGTCTCTCTGATCTGGCACCCGGGACACCAGATCCGCCCCCCCCCCCAGTTGTGGCCCCGTTTCTCGTACACAATGAAAATGAATATAATGATTAAAAAAAAAGTTCTTTGTTAACATTGTTTTCCCTTCAACATCCTGATTTTAATATATAATAATAATATACTAATAATAATGTTATATTACTTTCATTTATCATTTTATCGTGAGTAATGAACGTTTTCTACTTAACACGCGGGGGATACGAGATATTATTGTGAAGAACGTGTTTAAGCCCCTTTGAGCTAAAATGTCCTGTATAATTGAGTTAGTACTTAGGAATGAGTTCAGGAGGATGTGTTATAAATCCGATTTTTGGCAGCCGTAGAAGTGACAAAAAAAAATTTCACCCAAGAAAATGGCATATTAATTTTAAAGTACTACAAGTGGTACTATGTATATAGTATTATAGACAAGATCTTATTTTATGAACACAAAAAATTTCAAATTAAGTCAATGATTAGTTCAAAAGTTTTTTTTTACAAAACATCTGCGAAAAACGGTGATCCATTTTAACCTACGAGATGGGATTCATTTAAAAGCCCTCCGGGCTCGAGGGGTTAAGGAACGAGTGGTCAAGAAAATCAAAATAGAATGGGAGAAGTGCGACAAAACCAGCGTCTGGAAATACCTACATCTCAAACTTCAATCGCATTCGTTGATTTTTGCTGCCACCAGGGTGTGGCCGTAAAGTTATTTTACGACCACCCTGTATTTTTATCCTCGAAATTTACTAAACTTCTACGAAGATTCGATTTATTTATTCTCCTCCATACCCCAGAAAGATAAAAGGAAGAGCAAATGCTGTTATATAAGCTGAAGCCATTTCTCTTTTGAAGAACCCCCCCTTTGAATTCTTCAAAGCTATTTTTAAAAGCGAACTGAAATTCTTTCAAGAGTTCAACACCGAAATTGGATTTATTTGGTAGAAGTAACGGTGAGACAGCTTCAACCCCCCCGCTCCCATTTTGAGCACGAGTACTCAGCAAAGGAAAATGGTGTCCTGCGCCATCAATATTAGAAATGTAATTGTGAGGGTTGGACCTTTGTGGATTCCGGTGAAAGGGGATAATTTCTTCTCTTTCCTTAATCCCATATAAATATCGGATAATTCATCCAAATGCAACCAATTAACCAAATTTCATCTCGAAATCTTCAAGCACAAAGCAAATAACACTCTCTAATTAGATATTCGATCTTTTTCTATTCATTTTCTTGTCCACCTGTTAGCACAGAAGGGGGTAGAAAAAGCGAGTTTGTCGTAGAAATTTGCAGGCAATAGCAAGTAGAGTAGCAATTCACCTAGCAGTCAATTGATTAAAATCTTACGTTCCGCGAAGTGAAAAACTCACGGCAACGAAATAGGTACAGGCATTGCAATAATATGCGGGCAATCAGCTAATTTTCCTACTTAGAAACGACGAAAAAAGTACGATTCCGATTTTGTTGAACAGGTGGTGCCAGAGAGCAACGGTAACTGTGATGCAGTACTAATTTTACGGTTGTCCACATTTGAGGGGCACACGTGAGTTGGTCTCCCATTTGCATGTGTGAAAGAACCTCTCTTCTGAGAGTAGGCAGACATTAATGAGACTCACCTAACATGAAAATTTAGGAATTTATCATTCTCACTTCAAAATATGGAAGACAGGTTGCAGCAACAGCATAACACGAAACTAGCATAACTCTGACGGCATAAGTATGTTTGGTTAATTTGTTATGTCTGTGTGGCCCTTAGTCCCGCTCTTTCCCCACAAGGGATATATAAGCTGGTTATTCAAAGGAATATGGGTCATGGCGGGAAAAATCTGAGGATATCCACAGGCCCCTGCCTCTCACTCTGAATGCGATTACTGGCGACTTGTATGTAGCTGTGTAGAACCGACTCGGGTCCCCCCACTCTGTCTCGCAGGAGACGCAAGCAGTTCGCCCAGACGGACGCAAACGCTGTGTACTAAAGTGGGGAGGGAGCAGGACCACAACTTTATTTCTTTCAAACCGAGCAGAACTCCGGTCTATCACCATTGGCAATTTACTGCCGATCGAGGTTTGCCGGAAGTGCGAGTGTGTGCACAGAATAGTTTGATTCTGTATATACATAGTTTTGTGTGTAGGGCCATAACTAGATACTTGAGCAGTCGGAACAAGCTCGAATTTTGGCCCCATGTACAATATTGAGGGGGTAGTTAGAGAAAGAATTCCGCACCTCCACTAGTTCAGCGCCCTGGGCATCAGACCCGGGGACTGCCCCCCCTCCTAGTTACTGCCTTAGGAAGAAGGGGATCTTATCTCTTACATTCACATTAGAAAAAGGGTACAGGCATCCTCCTTTCTTTTTATCGAATCTGGTAACCCAAACGTGAATAGTATATGGTTACGTTGAAAGTCGTACGTGTTATTCTACAGAGAGAGCTGCCCTGTATCTTCCAAACCGGGAGCGATATATCGGCGGGTGCGGAACTCAGGACAATGAGACGGGAGGAACGAATTGCGCAAGTACCTTTTGATTGTCCCATATTTTACGGGGCAGACAAATTTTCCCACATTGCACGGCTCTTGATAGGGGCGGTCGTTCCCATCGCCCGTCTAGATCCGTGCTTGAATAAAAGGCAGACATCTTGGGCAACGAATGGAGCAGAGACATCCATCATCAGCTGCGAAGAAAGCGGAGGTATGCGGATTCAGAGCGACGTGTCGGAGAAGCAACTTGTGTTCATGCATTGGATCATCCCGTATTTTAAGGGACAGACAAATTTTCACCATAGTATTGGGCTCTTGGAAGGGTGGATCGCCCTCATCGCATTCCTCTGGATCCGTGCTTGTATATCGGAAAATGAAAAGATGCCGCTGAAAGTATGAGAAAAACAATTATGATAATTATACCTTGTAAATCGATGTTGAACTTGTGGACTTTCTCCAGCTTCTTTCTTTCGGCTTTTGTCAACGGCCCAGATTCGACGAGTCGATCGACGCTCCCTCCTCGTATGCCTTCAAAGACAACGAAACATATAATTCGACCATATGACCAACAAAGGAAAAGAAAATATCTGAATTCATTCATAACAATGTGTCCGGTAGCAATGTGCGCGCATCTTACGCAACTCTGGTCACCACCATCATAAATCAGTAACTATTTTGGTTCCGAAGGAGCGAGTTGTATCCTTAGAGGAGGTATGTAAGAGATGGATATATTATGCATGTCTCATCTAGAGCAGCGGTTCTCAACCTTTTTTGACTCGCGGAGCCCTTTTCAGTATAAAATTTTTATGGCGGAGCCCTGTCTGAGTCGAGGAGTCCTTTTTTGGGCATAATTTTTATGGCAGAACCATGTAGGCCTCCCTTATTTACTTATCTATAAAATTTACCGATTCATTTTATTTTCCTCGAGTCACCGCGGAGCCCCTGGGAGGTGCACACAGAGCCCCGGTTGAGAACTGCTGCTCTAGGGCTGTGTCGGAATATTTCAGAAAAAAAAGTGAGCTATTTAGTGTTTGCTGCCACCTATGTGTCCGATTTTGATTCGTATTTGAAAGAAGAACAGATAACCGAGTCAGCCGAACAAATTGGATCGAACCAGCTGGGGTGCACAGCAGTTCAGCAGAACAGAAACCCAATTTTTTGTTGAGCTCGACAAGCTGGTTGATAAAACAGCACCCGTGATCACGATTCGCTCTGGGGTGAACCCTCAACAGCCACTAATTTGTTCGAAGCTACAACTAATTCAAAAAACGGTTCACTTCTCACCGATTAATTATTTAAACGGTTAAATTATTTGAATCGCCCCACACTGGATCCAACCTTAAACACCATTAAGAGCCAAATGGGCAAGTTAGGGGTACAGAGGACCCTATCTATCAGCAGAGGTGTATTTACAGAGTGGGGGAAGCTTAGCGGGCTATAGTCTAGGACGGCAAGCAAATTTGGGGAATTAGTCAAGAAAATTAGTAGAAAGGGGAAAAAGGTGGCAAATCTATATATCCACCTCTATCTAGAGAGCGAGGGACCAAGTCAGTGATTGAGAAAACGAGTGACCTAGAGACTTTGTAACTACGTGAGTGAACAAAAAAGTGACACAAAGCAAGAGTCGGGTCAGTGATTGACCCGAAGAGAGATCGGAGAGCAAAAGAAAGACATCAAAAGTAACTTGAAGAGTTTACAAGCACGTGAGTGACTAAAAGAGTGACCAAGAGCACAAGCGATCAGGTCATTAAGTGACCAAAGTGTGACTTAGTGCATTTGTGAGCATTTAAATGACCTAGAGAGCAAGAGACCCAGGTCAGTCTGAGGAGAGATCGAGGAGCCAAAATAGAATGCCCCAAGCTAAAGTTACTCATAAAAAGAGTGACCTAAAGAGTGTGCAAACATGTGAGTGACGCTTATCAGCATATATTTTTAAGGAAGAAATATTCAATCTGCTTCTATAGCACAAAGGTAGCGCACTCGTCAGACATACGAGAGGGCGTTGGTTCGAGTTTCCGTTGAAGCAGAGGCGAATTTTTCTTTCCAAAAAATCAGCATCCCTACACAGTCAGGTTTTCGTATATCTTGAATGTTTTATTTTCCAAGGGATGGCGCCAGTGACATCCGTAGAGAGAAAAAACTTTGCATTGAGTTTTTGAAGGACTGTTCGAGGTAATTCTTAATTCCGGGAGGCATACATTGAAATATCCGAGACATCCGTTATATACAGGAAGATATTTTTTATTATTTCCGGAAATCGTCCCGACGTTGAACTTGCGCAGGTAGGAGTAGGAAGAGGTTGTAATCCCGGTGCTGCTCCAGCGTCAGTCAGTTGTTACTCCTTTGCGGTAATAGGTTGGTTGGAATCTATTTTTAGTCACAGGTCGAGGATATTTTTGGCCTGGCCGGGAAGAGAGTTGTCGTTCCGAATCGGATTCCGGGGGCGTGATCCGATTCATTCCACCTTCTCTTCCTCTTTTCTGTATTTCGATTCGGTCGGTGATCCTCTTCGCGAATGCATCAGTGCCAGGCAGCACACGTGAAAGGCTAGCTCCTATTTAGACGATCTACTTTTTGTTTTTCCAGGTCTTTCACGTATTCGTGTTTTGCACGCGACACGTCCCTTCGCTTCATCGGAAATGAATAGAAAAGCCCCGAGTTTGCATAAATATAGTCGAAATTGGTTATAAACGTTATTATATCGTTAAATAATCGACGTGTCGTTAGAATGAAATACAGGGTGGACGGCCATATTTTAAAAATTGATAACAAATCAAATGACATAAAAAAGTGCGGTTTGCATCGAAGTATTAAACATGGCCTAGAGTTTTTTTGATAAATTAAAATATATGGAAGTTTTAAAATTTCATTTACAGGTGGCGCTGTAAAACAAAACTCATCGTAACATGAAAAATGCATAATTAATGCTTATGGCAATATGCGATACGTGATAAAACTATCACATTTCAATATGAGCGCCCTTTTTAGGCCGGACTACATCTAATTAGTACACACGGCCTCTGGGGGGGGGGGGGAATCCGTGGACTACAGTACCCCATATATCATCAGATGATACCATCAGGGTCGGGCTTAGGAATTTCGCGGCCCGGTGCAAAATATTTTTGTGGTCCCTCTGAAAAAATTGTATGCAGTCGCTCCTCAACATATAAATTTTATATTTATATTTCCTTTATTTAAGATTTTTAAAACATAGTTACAAAACATTTAGAGGCTAAGCAAGCTTGTGAGCCGCACAATTTTAAGGAAGAAATATTACTTACTATATTATTACCGACTTCACATAAATCTTGAAGGGGGAAAAATTCTCGTTCTATTACTAATTTTTTCATTATTTCAGGAACGCGTTTATAGTTGAGATCATAATCAATAGAGCCTGGAAGTTTAGGCACTAAAAATTGTCGAAATAGGTACTAAAAAAAGGCATTTATGGAAGGAAGGAAAAATAACTAAAAACTAAGGTATTAAGGGTCCAAAAACTTGCTGAAAAATTGGTTGCACTCAATCCGTCTACTGTTTCAATTAGAGTTTATAATAACTGTATTATTATCCGAGTTAAATTGACTTCAAGCCCAAAATAAAGTATTTGAGGTCCTTCAGATCAATTCCAGGAACACCATTAAAGACGACTTTGATTTTTAGAAGAAAAAAAAAAAAACTGAGTGGAACCACTCCCGTCATTTATTGGCAAAGAAATAAAATTAAAATTTTGAATGGCAATTTTTCTTACCAACCGGCGTCAATGGGTTAACAGAAGCACAGCCCGAAGAGAAAATGATCTGTAGGGCTATTTCGAGTTGCAAATAATTCCCATTTATTTGATGCATTAATTGGAATAATCATAATCGTTTCTATAGTTGAAACATAGCTACCTTGTTCTATATTGTTCAAAAAAATTTACTTTTTTTTAATATTTCCACATATGCAGGACTTCTCCAAGCGCGGGGTTCTGTGTGACGCATCTATTGCACACTCCTGAAGGTGATTCTGGTCAATTTAATTGAGTACCAAAATATATGTATGTAAAATTAATGGCCATGGTTGGCAAACAAATTAAAAAAAAAAACGGTGTAAAAACAAATTCAAAACCAGAGGCAGCTCGATGTGCTGCCCGTAGAGACTACCCTGTTGAGAGGTTAAAAAGGCTCTAAACTAGGGTACTCTGGGATAAACCTAATTTTTGTTATCCATCCAAAGCCATAAAGCAATCTTTACCCAACAAAATACAGTTGACCATACGTCCCCCACATTTGAAGAAATTCTTTTTCGTCCAAAATTATTTTATTTCATCGTTCCATTATTACAGATAACTTTTCCCACATTGTAGCTCTTATTGATGAGCTGTCATATTCGTCTTCCTTTTAAGGTTGAATTTTTCAATTAATCGAAAATTTCCAACTTATAACTTCGTTATCGTCAAAATATCTACTCTAAGGTTTTCAGGGCAGAAACTAGGGAAGTGGTTTCTGGCTCCGCAGGTCCTGTACAAGTTAGAATCTGAATTATTTTACTGTCTTTACTTGACCGCTCAAGAACAATTATTGGGTGGGGCCACCAAAATACGCACTTGCCCTGTGTGAGAGAATCCATCCTTGTTTCTGGTGTTACGGCCCTAGGCCAATACCTTTTACATAGCTTACACGTAATATCTCGGAGATATTGCCCAAGCCCTGTCTGTTTTGCTCAACATCTTCATTGTCAAAAAAGAGGCTTCATGGCTCAAAAAAAAGTGGCAGTGCGTGTTATTTCGTAATTTTTATAGTAACAAAAATTTGAAAACTTCTGTTTAGACACATAAGTCCAGGCTGCCGCCCCTTACAACCGACCGCCCTGGGGCACTTCACCCCTTGCACCAGCCACCCCTGATCAAAACAACGTGCCCCCAAAGCTCTGTTTTCTACTCTGCCTTGGGTGAGTCATGACGTCAACTGATGACCTTTTGGAAGTCATCGGTCAGCTATATATACACTGGTGAAATAAATTAAGAGAATTTGCATATTTTATCGAATTTCATGAAAAGGACTGAACTGAATGTAAAACCACTGATTCTAGACAAAAATGCAAATCTTGTACGTCAAATACGTAAGCGTACACGTGTGTGTAGGCGGAGCCAGTAGAGAAACAGGCTTTATAAGCGCGCGTAAGTTAAGACGAATTTCGTTCGCTAGCACACCTCGGCGAATTTCTTGGTGTTATTTTGCAGCAATCGGTTAATTTCAAATTGTAACAGTAAAAATGAGTAATGTTTAGATGATGGAATTAGGTGGCGAATTGTGGGGAGGCTAGAAGCAGGCCAATCTTAAGTCCAGATTTGTAGAGAGTTCAATTTAACGCCCAGCATAGTGTGTAACTTATGGAAACAGTTCCAGGATACCGGATCCATCGAGAGAAAGCCTGGGCAAGGTCATCCAAGAGCCACGACGGCCAGAGAAGATCGCCATTTGTCGATTATAGCGAAGCGTAACAGGAATGCTACAGCTTCTCAGCTCTCTCGTGACTTGTATGCAGCCACAGGAACCCGTGTATCAAGGGTGACTGTTTCCAAAAGACTTCATGAGAGAGGGTTGTTTGCAAGAAGACCTGCTGTCACTTCTACGGACAGGAGAATCCGTTTATCATAGTGCAGAGAGCATAGAGATTGGAGTATGGATCAATGGGCGACCGTTCTCTTCACTGATGAGTCCCGGTTCAGCCCGAGCACCGATTCTCACCGTACGTTCATATGGAGAGAATCAGGGACCCGCTACCTACCATCCAATGTCCGCGAAATCGGCCATTATGGCGGAGGAGGTTTAATGGTCTGGGCAGGCATCATGTTGGATGGCCGCACACCTCTCCATGTCTTTGAAAGAGGCACTGTGACCGGTGTGAGGTCTTGGAACCCTATGTTCGCCTTTTCAGGGGTGCAGTTGGCCCCGAGTTCATTTTAATGGACGATAACGCGAAGCAACATAGAGGTGGCCTCTTCTGCTCGACGATTTTCTAGAGAGTGAGGATATTCGCCGGATGGATTGGCCAGCCAGATCTCCAGGCCTTAACCCTATAGAGCATGTCTGGGACGCTCTGGGGAGGACAATAGCAACTCGCAACCCCCCTCCGGGAACCATCCGGGGAAATGAAAACAGCGTTGCTGAACGAGTGGGACCAATTGCCACAGGAAATGATAAACTGCCTTATTTCAAGTATGAAATCACGCTGCGAGACCTGTATATCTGTAAGAGGAGACCATACCCCCTATTAACCCATCTATTAACATATTTTTTTGTTTATTCTGCAACCGCTGTTTCATACCATCCGACACCAACGAGTGTTACGCACGATCATGCGTGTGTATTACAATTATTGAATGGTTATTTGTTTTGTATTGTCTCAATGTATGAACATATCAAATTTCATTAAAATCGGTACAGTAGTTCTAGAGATAATCGACCAAGTCTGCAAATTCTCTTAATTTCTTACACCAGTGTATATATGTGCCCGAGTGGCATGGTGATAAGATGCTCGGCTACCATCGTGTAGGTTGTTGTCAGGATCCCGGGTTCGATCCCAAGGGAGGATATAGATAACTCGAGGCGACCACCGATAGACAGCGCCTTCACTTCCAACCCATCTCACTAATAACAGTAAATTGCAATATAGCGATATGGCCAGAGTTGGTGTTTGGTGAAGTAGCTAGATATATACAATGCAGTTTGAATGCCTGAACGAGGCATAATATGAAGCATGTAAATTCTTGAAAAAAAAAACTTCCGGAAAAGACGTTTGAATGTTTACTCTACCCATGTAGTCTATGGCGGCTATTTTCTTAAAATGCAAGTGTTTCAATACGGATATTCATTCGCATTTCAGGTAAAATTTAGATAGCAAAATAAGGGATCTAACCAGCTGATGGAAAAAAGGTTGAAATATGCACATTCACGTTTCTGGCATAAGCGGAATGATATAAAGTAGGAAAAATCTCTCTTTAAACACATACAACCCTGTACAGAAAGAACGGTGGGTACTTCCGTTGATAGGGTTACAATTAGGCTTCGCAATGATGGAAAAAGAGGTAAAGAAAACAGTGAGAGCTAGAATGCATTTCTTCTCCATTTGCGTTGGAGCAAGATATCTCGTTCTTGATCGTTAAGGGGTTAATAAGTATACAGTGCAGCGTATCACTGCTCCTCCTGAGTACGCTTTCAAGTCCCGTTTTTACCAAAGCTGCATGAATGTTATTCTCTGTTGAGAAATCGCCGATACCGAAGCTTGTTAACATTATGTTCGAGGTGTAACACAACCGAGGTCCTTATATCAAAGTTCGAATATATGTTTGTAATTCGCGAAAAATATTAGGTTTTAGTGCAT
This sequence comes from Pholcus phalangioides, assembly GCF_987345545.1. Taxonomy (NCBI): domain Eukaryota; kingdom Metazoa; phylum Arthropoda; class Arachnida; order Araneae; family Pholcidae; genus Pholcus; species Pholcus phalangioides. Next base: position 11,340,414 of record NW_028301613.1, read on the forward strand.
AAAGCACCAGATTTGGTGGTGAAAGAGTGGAATTCGTATTTCATTAAATTATATTAGGCACCATTAGATGCAATTCCCGTACTCATCTATAGGCATCCATCCATCTTCACCATTCTGTATCTACAAGATTACTGCCATCTGGCGGTGTTTATTAATATGAAAATTAGTTCATCCCGAAACTAAGAAGAAAGGTTTTCACGTTCAACAACTTGATATTGTATTACAGTATAACAGTTTTAAAATACATTGTGTAACTCAGTCTTACCCGGTATGCCCTTAGCCATTTTACTGCTCGGCACTGTTGGAGGCGAGGCTGGGACGTTGTCACTGTTGTTGGCGTTGTCGCCTCTTTTCTGCGAGTCCAGTTTCGCGGGAACGCTCGGTGATGAAGGCAGGTGCTTGTTCTGGGAGCAACATGGAGATGCCCCCGCGCTCCCAGATACGCTTATGTCCAAGTTGTAAGGTGGGGATGATTCCAGCAGGCTGTCTATGCTGTTAGCTTTTCTGATGGAATTCCTGGCGAGGTCATGTTAAATCGGTTAGAATGAAAAAAAAAGAAAAACTTCATTCACATTTTGGTTTGACATCAGAAGGTACTCACGGATCGGGTGCGAGCGAGTTATCGGATGATCCGTGCCTGACACCAGTCGGCGCTTGTTTCTCGCTAGACACCGACTTCTCTCTCGGATTCAGAAGGCGGGCGAGTTTTGCCAGCCCTGCAGCTCTCGTGTGGTGGCCTTGTTGCTGATCGTTCCTGCGAGTAGAAATACACGAACATATTAAGTAGAGACACTCAGTTGACAAACATAAGACTTGTAATCTAAGACCGACTGGTACTTACTTGCCGCTGCTTCCGCCACTCGCCGAGAGTTGCGAGAGACCAGATCCAGTTGAGCTGCAGCTGTTTCGTGGCGAGTTTCCCGACGACATACAGCAGTTCGACGATGGATCATCATCTACCAGCAACTGCCACTCTGAAATGGCAAAAACGGTATAACGTTACTCCCGCTAAAAAAAAAAGCCCAACCACACTCGTTCGATTAAAACTAACTTGAATAATATCAATCTCAACTGAATACAATACAATACGATTAAGTTTAAAATGCAGCACCGCAATTTGACGGATTATCGAAGAAACTTTTTCAGGAATTGCACGAGGACCCCGCACATCCTTGGGCAAGAAGTTTTACTTGTGCAGACCTGTTGTTTTGCTCTCAGACTTCTGACATCAACACAGGATAAGTTTTTATGGCTGGTGTCGAGGTTGGTAGATTCCGGGCGAAAGGAAAGAGCCCCACGCTCAGCTAAATTATATCCATACGTTTTAGTGGAGTCGATGGTATCTTATAGGTTGTTCAAAGATGAATGAGAAATTTTGACTCTCGCTCATCTTTGGACAGTCGGGGAAATCCTATACACTCCACTAGGGTTCCATGAGGAGTTTTCCACCATCTTTGTGCGAAGTGTGATGTCAGTATTGGGGCCTTCTCACACGGGGAATACAAAAGTATGGCGACTTATAGGAGACGTATCCTGAGGATCGAACACATATTTCAATGGAGCTCCTCACACGGAGATATTGACGTATCGGCGGCGATATATCCGACGCGACGGAGTCACTGGTGACTTGGCGTGCTAGACGAAAACAACATTCGACTCCATAGTATTTCTTTATATTTTCGTCGGTGTAGGTTGTACGATAGGGTGACCACGAGTTGGATTTAACTTGTATTTCTAAAAGAAATGCTCCCTGATGCAGCCCTTCATTTGCCTCGACTGGAATGCGTGTAATATACATATAGATCACGCATTCATGTGCGTGTGGGAGGATATAGCGAAAACTCCATACCCTCTCCAAGATAAACACACAGTTTTTCTCTCGCTACGGTAACAAAGTGGTCTGCTCTTATTGAAACATAGCTTATGCATCTTGTATGCACCTACCCCCCCCCCCCCCACTCGCTCAAAATAACAGATATTTACTACGTGAATTTGACTTGCATTTAAGTAATCACTAGCTCATCAGGGCTCATACATTTCTTAAAGTGTGATGTCTGTCTGATGTAGGAGTTAATTCCAGGTAAGTGTTTATTTCCTCATTCCATAGAAAGCAATGGATTTGGAAAACGGTTCCCGTAATTCTAATGCCGTCTTAACGCGCCCACCTAGGTACGACCCGGGGCATCATAAAAATTATATTTGGATCAAATTTTCGAGAGCGAGCATGTGAATAGGTTGCTAGCTAAGTGGGGGAGGGGACGCTCTTAAGACGCCCCTCCGCTGAAACGGGTAGTTTACAATGAATAATCTTCTCAATGTATGGATATACCTATAATTTCCTTCTCATTCGATTTTTACAGTGTAGGATAACTATTTATAATATACTACAATAATAATATCTTCATCGCTGCTCGTTTCGCAAGAAATTTGATTTTTTCCCTACCCCTGTTCATAATGTGCAGGGAGATAAGGTGGTGAACGAACGAACACTGCTGCGTCGTTCTTGCTCATTTTCCCGGACTTTGAGATTTGTTTTCAGTAGTTCAGTGTGAGCGACAACGGGCAACTCATCTCGTTCAACTCTCAAGTTCGATTTGAGTATCCCTTTGAGGAGGCCTTTATCGATATAGAAACCTGCGGTTCCCCATCACAATTTTTTTCAACGATTAGACATCACTTTAGACAAAAAACACTGGTTATATCACTTCAAGACACAACCAGACCAAATAAGATACGAATCCCAGACAAATATCTCACGCCCACGCGACCTGAAACATAATTTTGTAAAAATTGACTGAATAATTATTCATGTAAATATCGTTTGGTTAAACGGTGGTAAACTCTTTCATCGTAGATGCTAAACGGCCCTGTTGTTAAGAAACTGTATTAAACTTCAATTTTCATAGCCCCCATGTAAAAAGATAATGGGGTTTTCGTTTTAAAATGTTTCATATTGCTATATAAAAATCTATAAGAAAGTGAAAATCGTGAAACATTTCACAAACCATTCAAGTGACCCACAAAAGATAAAGTCACTTTAAGTGGCCCATGGTGCATTTCCAGATCATTTAAGCGACCCAAAGCACATTTGCGGATCAGTTAAGCTACCTGCGGCACATTTCCGGATCACTCAAGTGGCTCGCGACAATGAAATGGCCCGCACTCTTCAAAAGGTTGAGCACCCTTGGTGTAGACCAGTGGTGCGCAAACGTTTTGTAGCGTGACCCTCACCCCACCTTTTTTGACAAAAGTTTTATCAGTGACCCCTACATAGGCTGACTATATTTCCGGAACATTTCGATTTTTTGCCAGTTAATGTGCTGTCCCGAAAGCACTTTTCGGAACGCTTGTTTCAATTTTTTTTTAATATCATAAATATTTACTTTGTTTTTTGATGTACTTATTGTGCCTTATGCAAGATGGAAGTGTAGCGAGGTGTATTGTCCTCGAATTTCGTATACAGGTTGATTAAGAAAGAATCGTCCGATTCGAAAATGATTCTACACTTGAAATCGATCATTAACAAAAATTGTTTGTAAAACGTAGACACATTTTCTCCCGTATATTCGCGTATTACTTATCATTCTATTCTGTGCTTTTAATTTTTGAAGTATACAATTTTGAAATCGGGTGATTCTCTCCAAGTCAGGCTGTAAAAGTACTAATTCGATATCGTCCGCCGCATACATAAGCACGAATGTACAAATTTTCATTTCTTTATCAGCTGTTTGGATACCTTTTTTTGCTATCTAAAGTTGTGCCTGAACCACAGATGTGTATCCCTATTGAAACACGTTACAAAACATTTTCGGAAAATAACTTCCATAGAGTAACATTCAAACGTCCTTTCCCCTGATCTTTTTTTGCAAGGATATTGAACACAATTCAACCAATAACGTTACCGGTTACATTCGAGCAAATGCAGTCGATGCCCTTATTGGTTGCATTTTTCGTTTTATAAATGACCTTTTATGAAACTTTTATAGTGTAATCCCGGCCTTTTACATATTTCTAAATAAAAATGAATTTCTTATTTGGAAGTTTTTATTTTGGAGAATCTCTCACTGTTTCCCCGGAGGGTCGCGACCCACAGTTTGCGTGTAGACCACACATTGGTGTAGACCAGCGGTTCTCAACCGGTGCTCTGTGGAGGCCCAAGGGCTCCGTGTGCACCTCTTAGGGGTTCCGCGGCGACTCGAGGAAAATAAAATTAATCAGTAAATTTGATATATAAGTAAATAAGAGAGGCTTACAAGATTCTGCCATAAAAATTATGTACAAAAAATGGCTCCTCGAGTCAAACAGGGCTCTGCCATAGAAATTGTATACTGAAAAGGGCTCCCGAGTCAAAAAAAGTTGAGAAACGCTGGTGTAGACCAACCATCTCGTTGATCTCTGTTCTGTTCTTTTAAGATAAGACGTCAATTGGAGCGGAAAAACAGTTTCTATTCAATGATGGACGAGCGATGAGGTCTCTTTTTTTATAGGCACTTTATAGCTTATATTTACTTTATAGTCTCTACCGAAGATACCATTGCAGATGTAGACAAAATATATTGTAATTATAATTCCCCACGAATTAATTAATAGCCAACAGCAGCTTTTTCACGGCTTAACTAAGTGTCAGGGTCATTTCTGTCACGTTGGGGGTGTAATTTTGACCCCCATCCACTGTACAAGTCAATTTTATAACGATTTTTTTTGTGTTTCTCTAATTATTTTCCGTTTGTTCAAGATTGCCGCCCGGACAACTGCCCTCTATCGTCCCCTTCCCCTACTTCCAGCCCCAGGCTCTTCAGCTTTAGCCCTAAATCTTCCAGTACCAAGGATTGGACGACGGGAAATATCTAAAGTAAAAAGTAAAGATTTGCAAGTTTGACATTTTCATTTGAATGCTCTGTTTAATCGCATCTTAAGATGAATCTTTTCGACAGAGTTGGACATCCGTTTTTCCTTCGCCTCTCGAGCATTTCATTCCTCTTTCTAAGCGATTGAAAGATAATGATGAGTCAAGATTTCTCTTCCTCGTCGCCATTTTCTCTTTTAAATGTCATCCTTGTAAGAGATTTCCGACGCGTAAAAAGTGAATCCACCTCAAGAAGCTTTTCGAGCAGAGAGGAAAAACTTCGTTAGCACCTTTCCATTAGGTAGAAGTTTCTAGAAAGACATTCGATGGCTCTCTCTTTCTATCACGATGTCGCTGTCACTTACTCATACCTTATTAGTTTTTTCTTTTCAGTATTTTGGCGACTGAGAATGGACAAAACGATGAGAGTCTGAGCACGCGTGTGTGCGTACGAGCGAGCGTCTGTCCGCCCCCCTTTCCTATTCGCTTTCCGGAATTTTATTGAAAGGAGACGAAAAGTGAGAGATGATTTCTCATTTGTCTGTCATCGCCACGTGGGCAAAAGTGTTTCTGATGAATTCGACAGTTCGCATGCGTATTACAAAAGCCTTTTTCTGTCCAAGAATGAATGAATAGTCCGTAATGATGCATTATTTGTTTACAGGCACTCTCATAAACTTCATCTAACAAACAGGACGAGATCACTAACAATAAAAGCCAAGTCTGCATATTATAAGCTCTATCTGAAGATACGGTCACGAAGTTATGTTCATATGGAGGTTTTGACAGCTGGCTGATGCAAAGATGAATTCAGGAAAGAAAATCCAACCGCCTCTACGGGAAATCGTACCCATCCACGTACTCTCACATGCCAGGAGAGTGACATCTTCAGATATATCACCATCTGTTGGAAAATATGTAAGTGCATTTGTGCTATTAGCTGAGTTAGGTCCAACTATCCGTGTATGGTCCCGCTCAACGCATATATGCTCTAAGGAAAGAAGTTCGTTGTTTCTGTTGCGTAATCCGCTAGAGGAGGGTGTGCTCACCCGGCATGCGAGAAGACGTGGGCTCGATTCCTCGTAGAGGCAGTTGAATTTTTTTCCTGAATTCACCTTCGAATGAAAGCACTATTCCCGAAAAGAGGGGAAGTTTCATTTCAGGTGATCAAAGCTCGTTTTCACATTCTTCAAATGAAAAGTTTTTCCGCAGAGAGCATGAAGACCTTCAATCCGGTACTTACGTGACATGAAAATTCAGGAATTTGTTATGTTCACTCCAAATATGAAAGTAGGATGACATCACCAACGTAAACATGAAACAATCATGACTAACATAAATACGTTTGGGATACGCTTGCATACACACAAACGTTCCTACATGCACCGATTCGTTAGAAATTGCACGGAGGAATGCAATTGCAATTACGAGATACATGTACGGTTAAGTAGAAGTGGCTAATCTCCAGCTATACGAGATCTCTTTTGATATGTATAAACTGGCATCTGACTGTCCATGATTTTTCGGTTATCAATCCAAGATGGCGAAGAAACCTGTCTGCAACTTCACAAGACTTTCTTTTCTCAGTACATAAACCAAATATCCTAATCAATTTATTCCACGTTTCTTTCGATATGTATTCAAGATAGCCGAGAAACTGGTCTCTATGTATCCAAAACTTTAAAAAGATTTGAAGATGGCCCACAAATTAGCCAAGATTTATTTAGACATGCGTTGAAGATGGCCGTCTGATCTGACATCCGACTGGTAAAGCATTTCTTTAGATATGCAGAATTCTGCAGAAAGTTATCTATACAAATTTGGTATCGGGCCAGTTAAGATTCATTTTATGCCTTGTAGATAGTTAATAGGACACCAAGTCAGTTAGTTAAGATTTGAAGACCGATTAATTTGGAATCTGGCTATCAAAGATTTGTTTGGATATGAACCCAAGATGGACAGGCAAACAGATGAGCGTTCATAATAAAATAATGAATGTTAGTGTAAATTTCGTTTTAGATTCAAGGTGACAATACAGTCGCGTTCCAGTTTACGGACTTTTCGAGTTATGAACCGAAAGATTTGGTGCTTTTGTAATAGATTGACTTGGTAATATTTGTCAAGAATTTTTTCCAAAACCTCTGCCTCTCATGATCACAAATTAGAAAACTGGCAACACATCGAGATGACTTCGACTTACGAACAACATTCGAAACTGATTCTGTTCAGGAATTGGTTGCGTATTCAAGGTACCCCATTCATTAAATTTATTTGAAAAATTTAAAACAGGAAATATATTCGATTAATTTATGATGTATCATTTATTTCGATTCCAAGTAAGGTGCCTATAAAAGAAAGCGGACTCGCTGTCCATCTTTGGATGAAGAACAGGTTTGCCGCTTCAACTGTTGTCTCGACAATCGTTGGAAAAAAAAGCCGAATAGCAAACTGTTTCAGTGATACTGAAAACTGACGTCACATTTTTACTCAAAGACGGTGGGTGAGTTAGGCGCCTATAAAACGGACGCATCATCCTCCATCTTTGAACAAGGAAAAAAAACTGGTTTTCCACTCCAAGTGACGTATAATCGTCGATGGAGTTGGGGGGGGGGGGAGAAGGCACCGTCTATCGGTGGCTGCTTCAGGCTCGGTAGGTAATAATGATGATACTGTCATCACAACTTTGATCAAATTTGGCAGATGAGTTAACCTGGGATGAAGCTGTTTGAAATCACAGGCTGACTCATCCGCCATCTTTGAAAGCAAGTTTTACGCCAATATTATCGCTATAGTCAATCGCTGTTCCCTATCCCGTTTATTTTTCAACGATTAGACGCTTGAAACGGTGAATCAGTTGTTCAAAAAATGCAGACTCATCGCAGTAGGACGATGTGTGCTCCCATTTCTCTAGATGCTTTATCCTGGGGGTTTCTACGATTGGCTGTAACGATAACACTTACATCTTAGCTCAAAGATGGCAGACCAGTCGGTCTGATATTTCAAGCAGCTTTAGATCAAAAATAAATCAATCAGAAATGCAGGAACTCACTGGATTTATAATCGGAATTTCTCTCGAAGAGGATCAAATTAAGTTTTTAATTCCATGTTTCTCTCACTAGTAGCCATTCTTCATGTAATAATCACTATACGCACACACACCACTACCATAAGAAGGAAACAAAAACTAGTGACGGTGTTTGTTTCTTTTGTATCTCGGCAACCGAAATTTCTTGTCGTCCATCGTTACTTCTCGACAGGCTTTAATTGCATCCTCCTCCTCGAAAACTATGATCAAAATGAGAAGCTGAAGAAAAAAAAAGAACGGCAACTTTTTTTAAAGGTCTTTTAGTCAAGGACAAAAATGGCTTCCTACGCACGTGCCTCCATCATGGTATCGAGTATATGTAAGAAAAATTAATTTCGCTCCATGTACATGTTGTAGCATAATTATAAACAAGCGGAACTCAAATAAAAAAAGAACTTTTCTTAACGGAGATTGTTGTCGTTCAAAATCTCAATTAAAGGAGAAGGACATTGTGCGTGTTACATACCGTATACACTATGCGGTCGTGATGACTTCTTATCGTGATATACGTACTGGTTTCGATTCCCATATGATCGTACAGTGGTGGTCGATTGAAGTTGAATTTCTTTCTCTTCAAGCCCTATCTAATTCCCCAGCTAAGTTTGACTCCAAACCGAAAAATATTTTTTTCACACATTCGTCGATTCCTCACTTTCGAATTATGTATATATAGCCTGTTGTACTTTTCTTCTTTCGAAAGAAAGAGTCCACGATCCCGGACTATGATCATTTACCAGATATCTCGTCCTAATGCGAATGGAAGAAATTAAATCCAGCTCCCACTGCTTTCTTTGCCTCTTATTACGAAGCTTCGTTGTATTACTCTATGACAGGAAGTTTTTTTACCTCCCCGTTATTTCTACACTTCTGTTGAGTGATCCTTCCCACAGAGAGGAAAAACATAGGAAAGGGTGAGGGCGAAAGAAATTTTTAAAAAAAAAATTATTATTTTTTTGTAGAATTTTCCCCTTCTATTTCTAACATGCGAACAAGGAAACCATTTTTTATACCGCCAACACTTCAAATACAGATCATCTGAATTTGTTGGCAAAAGCCTGTTCGGGAAGAAGGTTAAGGCAATTTTCAAAGCCAGTACGGCATGCGAAGGTGTGCGTGTGTGAGCGTCGCGCATTCTGTTGTCTACTATCATGAACGCTACGTCAGGTTCGATACCAAGGATTGGCGAATGAAAAGTTCTTTTTCTCATCGAATCTGAGTCGACTACTGATATAAATGGGGCTTTCTAAATATGCCCGAAAATCCTCTCCGTGCTCACGACGAGGACGGAAGTACAGCACGACTTTATCTAGAGAATGATTTCCGACTCAAATCGATCGGTAGTAAATTACTGTATAGCAGTAAGACCGGAGTTGGTGTGCGGTGAAAAGGAAAGAAAGAAAAATGATGTATCTGAATGTATGTGTTGTGGGTCTGCTGCTCGCTGTGGTAAGAAAGTTGAGCGTCAGGATACCACCTTCAGCACACCGGATGGGCTGACGTGTACACATGTCGTTTCACTTCTATCCACGTGACCAACTTCTCAATCCCATTTTTTGTGGAATGTTTGATGGCAACTGTCCTTAGGTGCAAGAGAGAAGGGAAAAGATTTTTTTGGTCTCTGAGAACCTGCGAACTTTGACGTTTTCACAATGTAGTAGCCGAGAGTGCTACCACTGCACTACATGCTCCCAAAGTGGCAAAATTGACACCGTACACATTCATGCCCCGAACCTGGATTCTATTCCAGACCTGCACAGTTCCAAAACGTGCAATCTAACTATTCGAATACTACTCCTTAACCGAACATGCACCTCGTAAGCATTCCTCCGAGGAATTTTTAACGAATTCGTACATGTAGGAACGTGTGTGTGGGTATACGTGATCCTATCATATCTATGCTGACGGAATTATGTTTGCTTCTTGTTATGCTGGTGCTGTCATCCTATGTTCATATTTGGAGTGAAAATAACAAATCCACGAATTTTCATATCACGTAAGTATCGGATTGAAAGCTTGCCTGCTTTCTGAGGCGAGACTTTTTCTAATGGAAGACCGACTTGCATTCACGCCTTGAAGTTGGAAACCCACAAAAAACCAGCCGACCACTACGCCGCCAACTGGGTTCACGATGAGAGTCTAGTACTGTGTCCACACGACTACACAGCCGAAAACTGGCACGGTACCTATTCGATTGCCAAGTGACAAAGCGCTGATACGACGAGGAGAAATTTTGATGAGGGCTGGACAGTCCCACTCATATATTACGATTCAAAATTACAAGTGACAGTGGAAGGCATATTTTGGATTGCAAATTCACGAAATATTGGAGGAAGGGGTATTCTCACCCCATTCAAAGTTCATTGGGAGCCCCTAGGTACTTCCAGGTACTACTACTACTAAACCAGACATGCTCCTCGTCCATATTTCTCTGCGGAACCTCTAACGAATTGGTACATGTTGGAATGTGTGTGTGTGTACGTATAGTGAACCTACTGTGAAGTTTGTTTCCGTGTAATGCTTGTTATGTGTAGTGCTGCCATCTGCAACCAGTTTTTTAAACTATGCGGTTTTTTTTCTTCCTCAACTCAGAGCGTGAAGTGTAATGAATGAATAATTATAGCGTCGTAAGCCTGTTGCTCTCTGCGGCGAGACTTTTTAACGGGGAGATCGGCTCGCATTTGCGCCTTGAAGTTGGGAACCGCAGAAAACCAACTTCAGCCGATCACCACGGCGGCGACGGTGGGGTTTGAACCCGGATCCTCGCGATGCGAGTCCGTCATTATGACCACTCGACCACCAGCGGCTACTTCCAGGTGCTGGCACGCATGTCCAAGATTTATTTGTTTATGAATCAGAGATGAATCCATGATTTAATGTGTGCATGAGGTGAAAATATCGTGCAGCATCCCACACAAAACGAATCTTAAAAATAGTTTCCCCCGTACCAGTACGATTTTTGGTGGCAACACATTACATATCGATTGGTTTTGGTTCTAATTTAGAAAATGAGAAATACTTAAAACAATCACTAAAAGTCAATTAACCTCGATCTAATTTCTGGTATTTGCTCCAGCTGCGCTAATGAATTAGTACAGAGTGTTAGAAAATTAGTTATTCGTGTAAGAAATTATAAACCCGGCTTTTTATACATAAAGATAAGAGCATTTTAATCATTAAATGTGTCGTCGAGAGAGAAAAGAAATTTCGCAATCAGACAGATTCCAATTTCTAACCGTGAGAGGAAAAATCTTCGGCTCGACAACCGAAAATACGTGAACTTTGAGATTTTCCAACGAAAACTTAATTATCGCAACAAGCCCGTAAATGAGATTAACGTCCCTTTAACCCGATGAATCATTGGTGATGTTGGAAGATGTGCAGCGACGATGGTGTGTACATACGAAGAAGCCTTCAAATCGATTTTTCTTGCTTTCGATTCGAATACCGGGGCTGGGGAATGAGAGCTTTTCAAAATTGTGGATTCGCATAAAACACCGGGGAAAAACTATCACGGTCTAGTCAGAGGAATCCATTAGAAGAATCGGAGTAGAGTCTCTAAGGCTGATTGATATAATAGTTTGGGGAAAAGAATTTGCGGCGGTAAGGCAAAAACTGAGCAAAAATCACATATCACTTGATTTCTTATCAAAAATAATCCCTTAAGTCATTGTCTTTTGTTCGAAGGCGTACGGTATTCATTTTTTTAGCTCTTCCCGTACAAGGGCGAGATATCTTGGACTTGGAGCGATAAGAAATTTTAACGAGCTCTCTGCCCCCCTCTTTTTTTGAGACGCTTCATCGGTTATCCTATAAGTTGGACCCATCTTATTTTTTCCCTTTTTACTTCAGCCCTTTGCTCCCTCGCTGCGGTTTGACGAATGAAACAAATATAGATGATAATTTTGTGGAAAGATGAAGAAAATAAAAAATATCACACACATCAATAAAGAAAGAGTGGGTAGGAGTTGGGAAAAGGGGGAACCTGCTCCAATCGTCCCATTTCCCTATATTTTCCCACGTTAACAAAGACATCCATTTGCGAGATATAATGCTGATACTCAAACTGTGAATCGCTCAAATTAGGTGCCAAAATCCTGTATGTGCGTAATACTAGCACTACGATGCCGAACGACGTGAAGCGAGATATTATACAAGACTATAGCGGAGAAAGGAAGCGCCGAAAATATGGGAGACGCCCGTGGGGGACAGTGATCTGTGCTGTGACTTTTCGCGCACGCGCGTGTTGTTGAGGTGTGTTATAATGCGATACGAATGGTTAGTTCTGGTGAATGATAGCGGGGTTCTGGTTCAAATAATCGAGTCTGACATCGCACTCCGCACCGTCTCCGACTAAACTCTCCGACACCGTCCCATCTTTTGGGGAAAGCGCAAACCATCCCAAGATGGTCTCTCTGGGAGGGTCAGCGGTCATATTTGTCTGTACGTACGTAATTGGGGTTAATGTTGTTGTAATGTAATGGTCGTAGACTTTGGTGAAACTTTCCTAAATGGGATAGCAGGCCAGCATTCCTTCCTCGACGTTTGACAAGAAAACTAGATCCAATACCGTAACTATACGATGGGGAGGGGGGGGGGGGGGAGGGTGTTCGAATTCAATCTTCATGGTGCGAAGTCTTCGCGATACTTTCATTACAGTACCAACGAGAGTTCTAACCATGCAATGAAACCTGATCCAGTAAACCAAAAGTAGAATCTTTATTTGAAGTAAGAACAGAGAGAGAAAAAGGGAGGTACGAGTAAACTTGAGTTTCTTTCCACGCCAACCACAACAATCCTTGAGAATCCATTACCACCAAGCTGACCTATACACCATCTTTGAACAAAAGTGTGAGGTCAGTATTATTGCCTAACAGTATTATAACGTAGAAAAGAAGGCGGACTCGTCGTCCTCCATCTTGGAACAAAAAAACTGGTTTTACAGCTCCCAGTGACGCCTAATAGTTAAAAAAAGCAGGATAGGGAACAGTTAACGGCTACATCGGCTGACGTCATACTTATGCTCAAAAATTCCAGATGAGTCAGCCTGTGGTTTCAAAAAGCCATATCGATTGCTGTTTTTCTGCTTTGCTTAAAGATTTCTGAGACGTCACTTGGAGCGGTAAAACTGTTTAACTCAAAAATGGATGATGAGCTCGCTCACAGGAACGTTAAATTACCCTACCATTGTCTTACCGTTTTTTACTTATCAGACCATTCCTTTGTACTCTACTTGCAAAAAAAAGGAGCTACATCAAGAAACCCACACGTATGTCTTCCAACAAATACAAGAAAGACGATGTATATCCAGCATAAGAAAAATAGTTTCATACAGAGTCGTCATCTTGACGGAGGCCTGGTTTCAGAATATTTTTCGAGCCTCCCCCCCTGCTTCGAATCCTAATTAAAAGAAAATAGGAGATGGAAGTTAACTTTCAAGACGACACAGGTCTACACACAGTGTAAAAAAGTGCTGAAAAAACTGAAACAAAAATTGACGAAATTTACAAATACATAAAGAGAATTCAGTAATAACGGAAGAAACAGTCCCAGAATCAATGGAAATTCAGATTTGATGAAAAAAAATAAAAACTACTGAATCGATGAAAATTGAGACTTTAATAAAAGAAACAATTCCGAAATCAATGGAAAATCGAAATTAATGCGAAAAATTAATCACGGAAACTCAGATTTTATAAAACGAAATAATCCCTGAATCAGCGAAAATGTTATGAAAAGGTTCCCCAATCAGCGAAAATTTCATGAATTAATTCCCAAATCGAAGAAAATCCAGTTTCAATGAAAAAAATAATTTCGGAATCAGTAAGAAATCGTATGTTATTAAAGTCTTAAATAATTAGGGCGTCTCGAGAAAAATATCTCTAGCCGCGTGGGACCCTACTTATGCAGCCCCACGAGAAAAAAAAAAATTTACCCGTGCTGGACCTATTTCTTTCGTCACCGACCACGTTTTTGGTCGACAACGCTTTTTTGCTCTTTCAATTCGGATTTGCAGCCTCTCTTAGAGAGCGGCGTCCCGTGTGTCCGCATGAGTCGCATGGCACAAGAGCCACCCGGTCCTTGTTTGTCTGAGAGCCGCTAGCGTACACGTTTAAGACTCCATTATTGATGTCTAATGCTGCGCAAGTTCATCAGGAGTCCCTCATGTACAGAGAGATCCTCCCCGGGGCATACCTAGTTGGACCCCACGCTTTAAGCCGGCCCTGTATTATACACCTTCGGAAATAAACACACACACATCCAATCGAAAGATAAATAGACCCACACACTTCCAGTTGATACATTTAATAGTCGTAGAAGATTTCTGGATTAATGGATCCAGAAATTTGTTTCTTCGATCCCACCAATACATCTTCTCGAGGAAATAATTCTATGGCTTAAACGAAACAAATATTAACGGGAGGAAAAAAAATGTTTCGCTATTTTAATTTCGTCCTGGATTAAAACGAGAAGGAAAAAAAATGTCAGACTTGCGACAGCAAACAAAACGTAGCAACTGTAAAACGTCCTTACGAATATTTTCTTATTCCCAAGACAATCATTTCGAGAATTTTCTGAAGAAATCCTTGTTTTTTTACTCTTTCCTCCAAATTAAGAAACACGAGAAGATAAATAATAACAATAAAAAAACACCCACCTTCAAATTAATACTTCAGTTTTTGTTTCGAAAAAACAAAGTATTTCCTAATCACGAAAATAAAACTATTTTTCTTTCAAAAACTGACGAAGCTTCGTTATTTTTTTTTTATACCGTTTCCTTATATTTAATTATTATAAAGAGCTTCGTTTCTCTCTTTCTCAATTGATCTTTTAAGAAATCTAGAGAGGTGTCAAAATTCGAAACCTTCCCTAGTTTGACAGTTCACAACAGTGGTTCTCAACCTGGGGGGGGGGGGGGCACATATGTCCCCTTTGTGGTCTTAGAATACTTTAAGGGGCCACGAGTGAAAATAACAGATGAAAGGGGATCCACGACAGCTAGCGAAGGCAGGGCCGGATCAACCCATATGAAGGCCCCCCCACACACTCGAGTAATTTTGGTGGCCCCCCCCCCATCCCCTTCACTTTTTGACCATAAAGAATGGCTCGGGCCTTATGACAATTAGATGTGTTTACAATTTTCGAAAGAAAGTGAGCAAATTGGTGAGCGGGTATTTTTTAGATAGGGGAGAGAGGAGGGGAATTTAGAATAATAATTTTGCTCGAGTCCTATGATGCCACGGCTCGTTAGTCTCAAATGCTGGGGAGGCCTCGTGACAATTTCATCTGGTTGAAATTTTGTAACTAAGTAAAAAAATTTTAGGCAGGTATTTACAGCTAGGTATTCGAGGGGGGGGGGGGGGAAGCTTAAAAAAATTTGTTTTGCCGGGGGACCATGAGGCTTTTCAGACGGCTCGGGAATTTACTCAGTCGCTTGAGGATCTGTATCCATTTTGATGTCCCCCTCCCCCTGTAATTTTTAACGAAAAAGGGTGAACTCGGCGTTCCTTCAGGTCCAGCGTCAAGGCTACCTGACCCTTCCCCCTCACGCTCTCCTTCAGTTGCGGTCCTCTGGTCAACCTTTAGATAAAAATCCTCAATTGTACCATCAAGTGCTCTTAAAAGTTTAGGATTTTCCACCGGATGGTTGATGATGGAGGATAAAAGTTACATTTAAAAGAAAATGCACTCTGTTTAATAATTTTTCATGGCGCTCCCCCTTTTCTCCCGATGTCCCAAGCACGTGCTTATTTTGCTTAAAGGTTAATCCAGCAAAGAACTATCCACAAAGAACTATGAAGTCTGCACTGCAAGGGCAGACATGGGGGGGGGGGGGATGGTCCATAGGGGGCATATATAATGAGACCTGATACTATGGTTTTCAGGTGTAAGTAAGTAAATATGTATGCTGAGTGTTTTAGATAGTTAAGAGCGAATGAGCATATGACCTAATGAGTGAGCTGGTGAGCAAATGAGCGTGCAAGTAAGCAACTCGTTCAATCACTCACTCACCCATTCACCGGTCCACTTAGATGGTCCCTCAATCGTTCTCTCATACGTTTATTCACTGACTCGGTTGCTCACCTGATCATTCATATGGCCACTCCCTCCATCGGTCGAACCTATCGGTGAATTTTCCGTAAATTCGAAAAAAAGAGCAACCAATCATATTCTAACAGTTGTTTCAATTCAGACTGGTATGATTTGAAGTTTTGAATGGGCTTCCAGTTTGATTCTCGAAACCTCTGTAGTATAATCAACAACAAGCATTATTAGGCGTTTCGTTTGGGTGAGCACCACAGTACCCACCCGCGTTTCACCAGGTCTAGAACATTCGACATCGACTGAGTCGATTTCTCATCGTCTTTCTGGAGAGCGAATTCAAATGAATCGTGATTGAGATCGGATTTCAAAATGAAAAAAAGCAAAAAGCTGATTATTTTTCAATGATTATTTAATACGAAATAACGTCACTTGAAGAGTCGATTTTTTTTTATCGAATAGTTTCGTGAACCTGGAGCATGTAGTTATGTACATTAGATTGTTCATAAACGGTTAACTCATCGTGTCGCGTATGTACAGGGTGGGCGAAAAATCAATGACACATTTTGGAAATTAATTTTAAAAAAATATCACTCCATTGACATAAAACAGAGGTATGGACTGAAAAACTTGTCAGAGTAGTTTCCCCCTTGATAAATCAGAAAATTTAAAATTTCACCCACAGATAGCGCTACATCACGAAAAACTCGACATAACACAAAATACGACACAAACAGCGCATAATTAATATTACACAAAATTACCATATTTCAATTGTAGCTTAGGGATCTATCTGAACCACAATTTTCTAAATTTTCTGGTCTACCGCCCATGGTCTTCACATCCTCAAACAGGGTCCCTAGACTGAGATTTTCAATGGGCGCACCTCCAGTGAATTTATTTCGTGAAAAAAGAAAAAAAATGATGAAAATCGACTCTGGTCCCATTGCTGTAGACCTATCAGCCCCTCCCTTGCAGGGACAATGCTACAAACCCCGCCCCCCCCCCACCCTTCATCCAGACAAATTATTTTTTGTCATTTTATTTCAAGTCGACCCATAAGATCCTGTTACTATGTATACCTGTTACTTTTACCGCCTCTGAACCATTCCATCGCATTTCAAGCTATGATATTGTGATTTACGGAAAATTCACCGATAGGAAAAATCATCGGTAGGAAAATTCGTCACCAGTGAGTGACGGAGTGGAACGGTAGGCACGTCTACGTATCTACCGTTCCACTCCGTATGCATTTGCGTACGCAAAGAGGGGTTTTGGGGTTCTAACCCCCACAAGCCAATATTATAGTGTTTAGTTTGCAGGAAAAAACGTACACCCCCCCCCCCCAGAAGGAAAAATATCTGAAAACCCCCGATAAAATTCTGCGTGCGCCTATGGCCGTATGTATATTTTGCGAGCCTATATTTGAGAGCTCAGGAAAGTAGCTACAATAAAAAGTATTGAAGAAAGCCAGAAATTTTCATCAGACTTATCTAGATAGGATTCACTTTTATGGTCATTACTGACTACGCGAGTTAGTGTTTACGGTTCTGCTAAAAGAAGGCTGGGAGTGACCCATATGAGATTCGCCACACCCTCCAACCCCCCCTTCCGAGAATGATTCCTAGAATCGCAGCCACAAAAACATTAGAGTATTTGTTTTTGTTATTAGTGACAAATGGAAGAATCGTGTTTGGCCACGCGCGCCTGCCTTTACAGCTACAACTTGTAAATAAAGCCGACTTCGTGTGAAAAAATTCATCGACAAAGTGACATGGTGAGTGAGTGGATGAGCAGGTAATTGAATCCCCAAGTGAGTCAGGGAGTTAGAGAGGGAACAGGTAAGCAAATGAGATCGAGTGAGTCACAATCATACGGTCACTCATTCAGTCGCTCACTCACTCTGTCATTCATACTGCCCACTCGCTTGATTAATCATATGGTCACTCTGGTTCGTTAAATCACTCATTCACTTGGTCACTCACTCATCGGGTCATTCAATCACTCACTACCAACTCGATCACTCACTTACTCGGTGAATAAAATGGTCACTCATGTGGTTACGAACTTACCCGTCTCACTCATATAGTCAGTCATTAGCTTATTTGCCAACTCCTTTGGCGACTCACTCGATCCAAAATTTACTCACTTTATAATTCATTCAGCCACTAACTCACTAGTGATAAGTTGTTACTAAATTTTTTTAACGGTGATTTTTCCTATCGGTGAATTGCGTGGCTGTGAATTTTTTCTAAATCCCTTGCATTTCTTAAAGTGTGCGTCGCGGTTCCTAGAGCAGGGTTGTCGTAGCGAGCTGGAGATATTGATTAAATGCGTCTTTTATGAGAGAAAATGTCTACCAAACGACTTTTGTGGGAGCCGCAAGTGACAAAAATTTGAGAACTACTGCCCTAAACAACGGAAAAAACTGAGGAAGGCATTCGGAAAAAGATTTTCGTAACTGCAGGCAGGGAAACGATTCCTACCGATGGTAATTACCATATTGACGTTCCTTGTATCCTCGAATTAACTCATTGAAAAGCGGCGCCTACGCCATCTTGGCTATCTCGTTGAGAGTACGACGATTCATCTGGAAGGGGGTTGATTCATGCGCGCTGATGTATCTATCACATTCGCTTGGAGGGTCGTTCACTGCGATCCATCATTGTCAGCCGATTCATCACAGAATCGTTGAACTGGGAAAGGTATCGAGAGAGAGAGGTAGTCGAATAAGAGTATTTGCGCGCAACAACAAGCTTCCGTCGGTGCATCTACGCAAGGTTTCTGGAATATATAAGGTTAAGTATTAGCAAGCGCGCGCTTCAGAATGAAACTGGTTTTGACGTCACCCGATTCCTCATATGACCCACTCAAACGGGAGCATAATGTAAAATTGTTGGTTTTTAATGAATTTTTTCGCATAGTCTTTACGCTCAGAACTTCATCATTTTTTTTGAGCGGATGCCAAAAAAACCGTTTATTGTCAAGATATTTTTTTTTTATTTTTAAAAAATTTATTTGATTTTTAATGAATTTTTTTCCCAACTCATGTATGCAATGTTAAGTCAATGGAAGCAGCTTCTCTCTTCCACGAGAGGGAAATTCTAGAAACCATGAGAGGGAAATTATCAGGAACGCGTCTTTACGGAGAAAAAAACATACAGGGAAAGAAAAATATTAGATACATTTGAAAGTGTTTAATAATTTTGGTTAAATTAAAAAAAATTTCTTGGTAATAACAGTTATTATTAATTACTATTAATTATTATTATTTATTACTAGTTATTTATTTATTATTTATTATTATTATTATTATCATCATCGTTATTTTGAACTCGCCCACACCGGAACTTGTTTAAACAGTTATAATGTAGTGAAATTGATTCCCAAACAGGATGCCACGGAACCGTGGGTATGGGGCAATAACAAGAGGAAGGGGTTTTCGTTCGTTTTTTAACTGCATTAAAAAAAGTAATCGCGCTCTTTCCTAGTGTAGACTTAACGCATGGGCCCACCCGGACACGGCCTGGGAGTCTCACGCAGAGGTGGCCCACATGATAATGAGATATCGTTCGAGAATAAGCATGCAAATTGGTAAGCAATCACGGAGCCGCAAGGAGGGGGAAGCAGTCATGTCTGGTGCCCTGGACGCTGAACCAGAAGGGGTGCAAATTTCAACCCTTAACCATAGGGGGAGATTGACTTGGAAGTCTGGGGGGGGGGGGACACGATGATGATGATGCCAATTCATATATACATTAGATCAGTCAACTCCACCTCTGATGCTGGGGGGGGGGGGGTGGGCATTGCCCCCCACGCATCTCCTCCCATGCCTTTAACCTCTACTTCAATATTAAAAGGAGGCACTAAAATGCGTGCTTGTCCCGACTGACCAATCATCTAGTTGCGGCACTGTGTAACCATTTCTAGTTAGGTAGGGAGGTCTTAAAAATTCAATTTTTCCGGGGACCCCAAGATTGCTCTTAGGACGACTCTGCTCTTCTCGCTGAGTACGGCAGTGCCGCGAGATATGTTAGGGATTATATTGAAGACAGTGAGACGGGGGGCTGTGATTCCCGAATGGTGAGCCACATCATCTTGAGATGCCATTGCTATTTGTACCGCAAATATTCTGATATTCTGCTGATACTTTTATTGAAAATTGTCTTATTACTATACATAGGCGTACGCAATATTTTCTCAAGGGCTGGGTTTCATTTTTTTTCTGATAGGGGTGGGAGGCCCGTCATTTCAATATTTTCTGGGGGGGGGGGACAAAGAACTTATACTCAATATATGTATACACATATATCGCTTCTGGTGCATTTTTTGAAGAACCCTGCTTTATAATACGTTTGGTTAAACCTAGCGTGCACAACTTCCGGTCCCCATGGCCGAAATTAGGCCGCTGCAAAACTTGAAATTTTATTGAATCCATTGATGAAAAATACGTCGATTTATTAAAAGACACACACACACATATGGTAGTGAATCTGCAGCACCCCACATCCTTGGATGGGGGCCTTAATTTTTGAAAGGACCCCCCCAGACTAAGATTTTTATCTGGCTTTCTTGGTTGAAATTCAAGAAATTTTATATTTTTATATATTTATAAACATAAGACCGATAACTAAAGCCCCTACAGCCCGGTCTGCCTTTCCCATAAATTGGCCATGCCACTGTGATGAGCCCTCGGTGCAAAGGACTCACCCTATCAGACTTAAAGCGCCAGTTCAGGGTCGCAACTAGATGCTTGGTCAGCCAGGGCAAGCATGCATTTTGGCGCCCCCTCATAATGTTGAAGGAGAGATTAAAGAGTGAAATTTGCGCCCCCTCTAGCACCGCGCCCGGGGCACCAGATCCGCCTGCACCCCTTCCCCCAGTTGCAGCCCTGTTAGACATTATATTGTTTTACATATTTCTCGTGAACGTGAAGCTTTGTAACCACCTGCACTGCCCATGCGCTAGAACGGCCCTACTTACTGGGGCCTCCTCCTCGGAAATGTTTTTTACGGATCCAAATTCGAAGACCCTCCCACGCCCCTAAAAGAAATTTCGGTGCATTTATAGAGCAAAGATTAGTTAACCTCTGGGCCCAACCCCTATCACCAGGACAGCAAAACTGTTCTTGCACCGGGCCGCTGAATGACTAAATCCGGTCCTGCCCCCGGGCCATAGGCACTGGAACCTGGGGTTGAGGCAGTTCGACCCCCTCCCTAATAAATTTTACAAAGGGGCTGAGCACCCTCCCCATAATTAATAAATATACAATGCAACAACCACTGCCCCACCCACATAAGGGCTAGAGTCCCGTATATATGGGACTACCAGTCCCCCACCCATAGTGGTGGAATGACAAGAGATTCCATACGGCTCGCGAAAAAGTGTTGTTAAGAAAGTACCTAGTGCTTACAACACGATAATTGTATCAGAGAGAGTTTGTGGCCAGCAGCTAAAAAGTACACGCCTGGGTAACACGTATGCGAAATCGAATTATATTATATGATGCACTAATGATTGTGATGCAGTAGTAACTATGCAGAAATTATTCGAGCATCAATTAAACATTTTGAAATTAATTTTATCCCTGTTTTCATTGTCATATGGCCCGCAAACCTAAGAGTTTGAACATCTATGTCGGAGCCCAAATCAGACATGGGGGGGTTATCCGTGACCTGGATCAAAGACGTTTTGTTAATCAGTGAACGCATGTTGTTTAAATGTTGGAGCTAGTAGGCAGGGCCGTAAACGGGAGGGGAACGGGTGGGTCTGGTGCTCCGGATCCTGGGCTAAATTTTATACTCTGACCTTTCTTTCGACATTACAAGGGGACGCCAAAATACTTGCTTGCTCCGACTGACCAAGCATCTATTTGCGGTCCTGTCCCACGGCAAATGCTTCACTTCCCCATGCGGAAATCAGAGCCGCAACCGATGCTTGGTCAGCCAAGCAAGTACATATTCTGGCGCTCCCTTGTAATCAGGGTCGCAACTAGGGGGGGGGGGGGCAGGTGGGTGTCGTGCCCAGGGCATGCCCCCACAAGGGGTGGGCTGGCAAGGCTCCAGCCCTGGGGCCCCGGGACGATTTTCATTATTTTTTGTTTTTCACGCTATAAATCCATCATAAAAGGGCCCGTGAAAGTCTGGTCGAGGGGGCCTGCAAAAGATTCCAGCCTAGGGGCCCCACTCCAGGATGTGGGGGCCATGGCCCAGGGCGCTGGACCAGAGGGGGAGCAAATTTTCTTCCCAAACCTGTCCTTCAATATTACAAGGGGGCGCTAAAATGCGCACTTGCCCTGGGTGACCAAGCATCTAGTTGCGGTCCTGCTTGTAATCTTGATTGAAGGAGAGGTGAAAGGGTGAAATTTGCCCCCTCCCCAGACCAAATCCGCCTGCTCTCCCCTAGTTGCGGCTCTGAATGTAAGGCCGAGTTATAAAAAAAAGATGAAAATTTATTCCAATTAATATATTCCCACTGAACGTTGAACATCAAAAGGCCATCATTTATGGGGAAAATATTTTCCCCCATTCTGATAATTCCCTTTCCGTTTCCCTTTTCGATTTTACAAACGTGCATACTTCCCATTGATTTAACATTGCATACATGGGTCGAAAAAAAAATCTGTCAAAAATAAAAAAACTTTAAAAAAAATAAAGAAAATATATTTTGATAATTAGCGGTATTTGTGGCATCTACTCTCAAAAAATGATAGCGTTTTGTGGATTAGAACTATGCAAAAAAAATTATCAAAAAACAGTAATTTTATTCAGTGTTCCAACGGGAGACGGTCGCGTGAGGAATCGGGTGACGTCACTTGATTTTTCGAAAAGAGTAGCTAGAAAACCGGTTTTACAGCACCCCCTGCATCTACGGAGGTCAACTGAATATGTATGTCTAATGGGACTCGTCCTTTTAGAAACTCACTGTATATCAGTGTTGCCTAAAGCAGTGATTCTTAACCTGGGCCGGATGGCCGCTCCACCTTGTGGTCCTGGAATATTCTGATGGGGGGGGGGGGCACGGGTGTGAAAGTCACATAAAAGGAGAGCCACGACAAGTGAAGGGGGGGCGTGAGATCCGGAAATTTCTCCCCGGTACGTCTCGCCCCCTGGAAATTTCACTCGACATTTCGCTTGTCCTGACCGTATGAGTGACTAAGTAAGTGGCTGACTGTGAGTGATCAAGTGGTTTTGTGAGTGACAGTATGAGTGATCAAGTGATTTTGTGAGTGATCGTATGAGTGATCAAGTGATTTTGTGAGTGACCGTATGAGTGATCAAGTGATTTTGTGAGTGACCGTATGAGTAAGTGATTGAATGAGTGACCGTTTTAGTGATCAAGCATGATTGACCAAGTGCTTGGTCGAATGTTTTGCCCAATGAGTGACCACTCACTTGGTCTCTAATATGGTCACTCAATCTTCAATTGTTCACTCATGTGGTCACTCACTTGTCCAATCATACGGTCACTAACTTCGTCACTCACACGGTGAGGGCAGTGTTTGCCTGTATGCATCTAAACGCGATTCCCGCATCAAAATTCAGTTTTACTCCTCCAAATTTTGTTCAGGAATGAAAATACTAGATATACAGAAGACTGGATGTTGTGAAGATATTTATTATTTGAGATGTTAATTTTTTAAGGAAGGAAAAAACTCATCTCTGCCTCTACCGGGAGTCGAACCCGGGTCCCTCGATTGCCGGACGAGTGCTCTGACCACTAAGCTACAGAGGAGATAGAGATTTTCCTTCGCTAGAGCGTATATATGCCGAACGGAACCGTGCAATGGACGGTGAAACCGATCAGTTAATAGCTCATGGACGACGAGCCACCAGAGGGCTATGACATGAATGTCGCTTTCCACTTGTTAATACAAGATATACAGAAGACTGGATGTTGTATCTTGTATTAACAAGTGGAGAGCAAAATTCATGTCATATATATATAGCCATCTGGTGGCTCGTCGTCCATGAGCTATTGGCTGATAGGTTCACCGTCCATTGCACGGTTCCGTTCGGCACATATACGCTCTAGCGAAGGAAAATCTATATCTCCTCTGTAGTTTAGTGGTCAGAGCACTCGTCCGGCAATCAAGGGACCCGGGTTCGACTCCCGGTAGAGGCAGAGATGAGTTTTTTCCTTCCTTAAAAAATTAACATCTCAAATAATAAATATCTTCACAACATCCAGTACATCCTGTATATCTTGTATTAACAAGTGGGGAGCGACATTCATGTCATATGAAAATACTACTTCAAATTTCAATTTTTTGTAGAAGAGTTATTTCTCACATATTAAAAAATAGCCCTTAAAATTTTCGACAGGAGTGAAATAAATTACTCAAGATTATATTTTCGAATATAATCTTCCTCGCTTTCCGGGGCGAAATGTGCCTGTGGCAAAACGTGTCGGGGCCGAAATTTCCGTAAACCGAAGAGCAGAGAGCTGTGAAGAAATTTTCAAGTGAACTATGTTGGGAAGAAATGCGACTAGTTTCAGAATTCAGCAGAACTTTAACCCAAGTGCCCATGCGGATATGACCCATAGCCATGGGGGGGGGGGGGTAAGTACGCAAATATGTATATAAGCTGAGCATACATTCCAGCTAAGTATGAGGCCCAGAACATCACTTTGCTCGCGGACCCATGAGGGCGAGACGGTTTTTTATATATATATATATATATATACACACACACACACATAATTAGAGTTCCTTCTTGTGGGGTAAATACTCTTAAGATCCCAGGGTAGGCGCGGATTCATGGTGATGTGTTTATTATTTAGGTTCATTGGATCGTCTTGTATTTTACACAGACCCATTTTTCCTATGATTCGGCACTCGAGAGGGAGGAATGGTCATTCTTTCCCCCTCTTCTGGATCAGTATATGGGGCCCTGGATATGGTCCATTGGGGGGGGGGGGGCACGGGATAAAAAAAAGTGAAAGTCCCTGGACTAAAGTGAACGATATCATCCTCTCACTGCAGCTGCTGGAATGATCAGAGAGGGTCGAGGATATAGATTGGATTGAAATGGACACCGTGAAAGTATTTCCGAATGAGGAGCCCCGTCTCTGAATGGCTCCTACATCCTACAGCTGTCATCGTTGGCCGGGGGGGGGGGGGGTCCTTCTATAGTAGATTTATGGAGTAAAAAACGAGAAAATAATGATATTCATCCCTAAATCTGAAAGACCGCACACGCCACTTTTCTTTATGGAGATATCGAACTGTCCACTGGGAATTTTTTTTTTACAGATTATATAATTAGCAATATAATATATATAATTGGTAATCTTATAATCTTCCAGTGAATGAAGAAATCGAGAATCTGGTATACCGTCCTGCAATCACTTTTTTTGGGGCTCACTCAGCAGAGTTCAAACAATTGCCGGCCATCGCAGTCCCCTCAACCTTACAGATGGAGATTCATCTCGGTCCCTCAGGCTGGAGCCTTGCTTGCCCTCTTTCTATGTGGGGGGTGGCTGGGCTGCAGTTTGGGAAAACTAGGCTGTATATAAAAAGGTGTTACTCAATGACAAACGGTCAGAAATTTCAAAGTTCGGGCAGAAATTAAAGAAAAAGCTAGGGAGGGGAGCGAGCAGAAATTAAGGTGGAGCGGCGGGGTTGGGGGGCGACGGATTCAGAATGAAGGCAAAGGAAGAGTTTCAAAAGTCAGGAATTTAGAATGAAAGTGGTAGGGTACGAACTAGTATGCGCGTGCTTCCGGTTCTGGAAATCCACGCCGTCTCCGATTGGTTAAAAACCTGAATTTAAACTTTTTTAGTCTTCAAGTTTTGGACGATTAACGGGAAAAATTTCTTGGTGTTTCCAGCGATCGGATCAATCCGAATGGGAAACGCTCCGTCCATTTGCATAGTGGGTCGCCGCTTTGCGCGAACCGGCTGTGAGGTGGTTACAGATTCCGTGTGTGTCGAACTAAGATTGTGAGCAATAGAAGATACTGTTTAATTGATTAACACGTTGATATATTTGTCAATTTTCTTTTGAATTTCAAATTTGGCACTTTGGTAAATTTGAAAATATCGAAAGCACCATTCAACCTCAGCAGTTAGGGGAAAAGATGACGATAAAGATGACCACACATAAATTCTTTTTATTGGTTAATCAAAATATTATGATATAATTATAAACAGTTGTAAATTATAGTACTATATTGGGTGTTTAGGTAACCATGCCAACTCTACAGTGAATTGGACATGTTTCAGATTCCCCCAAACTGGTTGATTATTAACTATAAATGTTATTAATTTAACGGATAAATAAACATTAACTTATATTATTTATGTATATATTTAACTGAACCTCTTCCCGAGGCGAGTTTACTGAGCCCAGAGTAGATGTTGAAATTTATTATTTCTCCCTCTCTCTCGCTCTATCCATCCTTCCCGCTTTTTGGCAGGGGTGACCAACAGCTGGCTTCTAACAATGTAAAATTAAATTATCAAATTAATTAATTAACATTAGAAGGTGTTAAATCAAATTTGTGACAATCATTTGAGATATTCTCGTTCCAACAGCAGAAACCAACTTGCATACATTCAGGGGCGTACGCAGGATCAAACTTTGGAGGTGTCACAAAAAAAATTTTCCCGAGAAATTTGAGTTACCACCCTTCAAATGGCATTTAAATTGACAGAAATTATTTTTCTTCGATATTTAAATTTTTTCACCGAAATTTTGATTTTTCTTTCCAATCTTTGATCGGCTTGTGGGGAGCGCTCATGGGCTTCTGTGTCTCCCCTCTGCGTATGCCTCTGCATTCATTATTGTTAGTGACGAAAATAATTAGCTAAAAACCATGTTGCCTTTTGAAACACACATATAGCTTGGGGCACATGAGCAATTTTTATTTTTTTTTTTTTGCTTATTTTTCCGCCACCTCGTTTGAAAAATTGCTATTTCACCAAAATAATAATTGAAAAAGAAAAAGATAAGAAATGTTTCATTTGTAAGAGAAATTAAAACTATGAATAGATTTGATGGAATTAATTTACAGAAGAAACAAATTTTTGATGCATTACATGTGGCTGGGAACGCAACCAGATAAACAATGAAATATGTCTGAAGATGAAAGGGAATTCCAATGCCCACAGTGTAAAAGTTAACGACTAAATTGCTCGTGTTTTGCTATATTATAAGTACTTAGGGCGTGTACATATGTGCGAGCTTTCGAGCCTCTCTCACTTTACTGGTGCGGCTTATACACCGCCATGTGCACCCGACCATCATGTTGGCCCTTGAACAGAAAGAATTTGGCAACCCTTGCTTTATGAGTTAACAATTTTTCTAGATAATTTATTGGCAACCCTGAGAAAAAATCGTAAAACACTTTTCATTTCTTTAAATTAACTTTTTTTTTCGCTTTTGTTTCTCCCGCCGGTTTGACGATTAAAAAAAAATATACAGCAGCTGAAAATCGGCTTGCACTATGTTCACCCTCCCGGCGTGAATAAGTCACACCCACTCTCGGAAACACGTGTGCACTATGATCATACCAGTAGTTCGAAATTCAGAACAAGGGCAGGGATTCATAGGTGAGAAATTAGGTTAGACTAAAGGCGAGGGAGGGGCGTAAAAATTCAGAATAAAGGCTGAGGCAGAAATTCAGGATAAAGGCAGAGGGCAGGTTAGGTATTCAGAAACAGGCATCGTCGCGAGGGGGAGGGGGTGAAATTTCGGAAAAGTGCAATGCGGCAGAAGCGGGCAGGAAAATAGCAGTGGACGGGGGTGCAGAAATTTAGAAAAGAAAGAGAAGAGCAGAAAATGTCCCCTTGAAGGGAAGTTGGGAAGGAGATGATTTCCCACTTTGTTTTCCTGGCTCCGGGCATAAGCGGATAAGAGTCACTTCGAACGTGGAGGGGGACGAATGTCCAGCTCCACCGTCCCACTTGCGCCAATAACATAATTTTTTTCACTGAAGGGAGGGTGATCACCCTTCCCTCTGTATCCGCTCCGGGTGTTAAATAAAGATCCGCATTTTTCAAATGATGCGTCTTTTAATTGATGGAATTCAAGCTGTGGCTTTTACAAGCGATTTCAGTCGAAATGAAAGACGTGATCCCGTTTCGAGGACTGGCTACTCACGCCTGAATCTTAGAAAATAAGAATATAGTGAAGATTACCTCTGCGGCGAGAGACCAGAATTGTGAATACTCAGTAAAGTAAAAAAAAAGTACGAATATAGATAGTGTGCGTAAAAAACACGGACTCGGATAAAAGACTCACGCAGAGGAGGTCCCGGCAGCTGACAGGACAAACTTCTCGGACGTTCCCTCGGACTCTTCAGAACGTGCTGCGGGCTTTGATATTGAGCGGGATGCTGCTGAGCCACGGCCAGGGAGTCCGGCGACGACCCACCGTGTTGGAAACCACTGTCCACGGAACGGACCCGGTTTGGGGACCAGCGGAATTTCATTTTTTTCCACATAGACGGCAAGGCCGAGGCTAACCGGCCCGGGCTACTGTCGCGTCTTCCGCTTCCACCGCCTCTTGCCAACATCTTATGCTGAGGAACACAATCGCATCTATACACACACACAAAGCTGGAATTAATATAAAGCACGCGCGTGGAACGGTCCTTCCGTGGTGTATAACAGACCAACTTACTAACTGGAATGAATGCGAGGCTCGCTTTGAGATCAATGTAAGTTGGGGAATGGCTCGGGCTTACTTACTACCTGCGCCATGTGAGTGCGCCGCTGTCGGCGGCCCACGCGTTGCCATGACGACCGGGGCTACACTCTTATAATCATTTGTACTTCCCCTCTTTACCCTGCTTTTTTTGCGTTTCATTTGCATAGAGCCGCATGTTGACTCTAATGGTCGGGAAGTGCTTCAAAACATCGTCGCTTCCATGTGCAAACGAGATTGTTACTCTCGCGAAGGTGCGCTCATTCAAGGTATTGAGCGAGGTCTTCTCTGCCTCTCTCTAGTTAAAGGACCGTAAAAATAGAAAAGAAAGTCTTTTGAGACGACAAGGATTATTATTTTAACTTTGAAAAGATACTCCATATTTTTGGAGAGAAATTAATTTCTCATTCCTCTCCATTAAGATTTCGTGTAATTAATTGGTACGTAACGATCGTCACCACTCGTTGAATCTGAATGGAAATTCTCTCCGTTGATAACATTCGTATGCCTTGAATGGGAGTGGCTCTTCACCCTCCCGCACAACCCTCGTCTTCAACTGCGGGAAAATAGTATGCGAAAGAAAAAATTAAAATGTTTAAGAGGCCTTTCACACGGAGCGGACGCGGGTCCGGAAGAAATTTTAACAATTGGAATATACTGCGCCTTTCAGACGAGCCGAAAAATCTCCGCACCTAGGAAATGTTCATGCGGGTCCGGACGTCGTCCGCATGTGTCGAAACCCAAGTGCGGGCTCCGCATCCGCACATAGAAGTTTTACAATAGGTTCATTTGGAGCTATTCAGACGATGCGGATGCAGAGCGAATTCATCCGCATCTTTGGCTACTTTTTGAAGGTGATTTTTCACGGAATTTTTTTAATTATTTGGCCATAAATACCCTTAGAAACACCATATGATGGTCCCTGCTCATTAATATAATGTACCTACATACGTCTATCCCTCCGTTTCCTTCTGAGATGGAGATATAGCAACTTCAACTGCCTTTTGTCCATATTTCACAATTTTATACAATAAAACCTGCCAACAATGGCCACTGATGGGACCAAAATTATAAGCCGTTCTGTTCATTACGAATATTTAATTGACTAAATACTTTAATAACTTTTAAATTTAATTTAAAAATTTTTATTTCTTTTTAAAATTTTTAAAATTATTTAAAAATATAAATATCTGAAATATTATTTTAAATATTTGTTATTGTTTAAAATTTTTTAACTTAATTTTTTTAAACTTTAAAAAAATAATTTTATTAAACAACGTTATCCACGTACGGTGTTCACTCAGGGCCGGATTAAGTCGTTTGAAGACCCTAGCACTGGAATATTTTTGGTGGTTCCCCCGATACCTACAAGTATATTTTACTCGATATTCAATCTATAAACTTAAAAAATGAAATTTTATATTTCAAAAATGACTAATCTAAGGATGGGATTTCACTATAAAAGGTTTATGAAAGTTATTTTATAAAACTTGAAAAATGTAACCAATAAACACATGTTACATTCGAGAGAACTTAACTGATCCGCCTATAGGTTGCATTTTTCAAGTTTTATAAACGAACTTTTATAGTGTAATCCCGGCCTAAGACAGAATTGTGATGTGAATATTTCTAAGCACAGGCATTTTGAAAGTCTCTACCCCTCCCCTTTGTTACTACTTGCAAATTCTTTGATATCTCCTGAATTTTTTTTTCTTTTTTTTGGAACATCGAATGTTTTGGATGTTTTTGGATTTGATTTTTCGAACATTGGATGTTTTTGGAAAAATCATTTTTCTTCCATATTTTTCCGAAAAGACGGATTTTTTCTTTTTCAAAATATTTTGAAAATATTCGAAGACATTTTCTCCCATCAACTACTTGTGAGGATCGGAATGAAGACATCTTTATTCCCATATTCTATGTGGCTCTAGATTAAACCACCAAAGAATGCCTCTAGGCTGCCTATGGCCACTGAATCAGGGGTGAAGGAGAAAAATTACAAAAATTGCATAGAAACAGTTTTTATGCACGAATTTCGAACTAAAGGTGCGGGTGATTCGTCCGCATCTTCAGTGCTCGTCTAAGGGTATGCGGACCCACGTCCGCATCCGCTCCGTGTGAAAGGGGCCTTAGTGGTTGCAGTCCGGGAGTGGGTACATATGTTTTTGCTGCCATCTGTCTTTCAGATTGACAGAGAATCTGATATTAAAATAAACGTATTTTTGATATGTTGTGTCCATCGTCGTTGTAATGAGATTCTCATTTTCTCAAAAAAGAAAAAAAAGAGCTCGAATAATAGCGTCGTCGTCCTTTACCAGATCACACATATTACGTTATAATGACAGTTCACAATTAGGGGGAAAATTGTCGTTATAACGGACTTCTAGTTATAAACGAATTTTAGTTTTTTGTACTGTAGAAACACATAAATGGGGGAATGTAATTTTATTTTTTTTAATTTTGAACTACTTTTACTGAAATAATGCAGCTAGAGTCAACAGGTTATGCATATACACAGTGGTGATTGTATAACAAAATTTTGTACTTTGTGGAATGCAGCAGTTTCTTCAACTAGAGTATTCGTTGCACCAAGTGTCTAATAACATTTAAGACTGAGAAAATGATTAATACCTGTTTTCCCTTGTGTGTCTATAGTTTCCCCCTTTCTCTCTCCAAGAAAGGAGAGAGAGAGAAAAGATTTTTCAAGGGAATCAACTATGATGTCAAAACTAGAGGTGGTGCCTTCACCTGCCCAACAGCCCAACTAACACAATTACAGATAAAATATGTTCACCCCCCTATGAAACCATCAAGATACAGCATGTGATCATTTATTTATGGGAGATATAGACATATTCATAAACACCTATGAATAGAGTGAAGAGATTGAAAAAAAAGCTACTCTTTTTCCAGTCCATTCTTAAAGAAAGGGAGAGACGCTTTTCGAGAATTTCTGTTATCGTTATAGCGAATGTGTTCCGATTTTCCCACAAAAATACAATATCTACTCGTGTATAAGAAAGTTTTCTGGTGAAAAATTCATTCCTTATTTTTTTTTTTGGGGGGGGGGGGTCGGCTTATACTCCGGCCAGTCACGATGGATAAAATATATACAAAAGAAAATTGCACTGTATAAATATATTTACATAGTGTGACCTCGCTTTATCAAATCATTTTGCTACTATAGCCTCCACAGCTAGTTTGAAGATCCGTGACGTCATTGGACTTCTTTAGACGGCGTTAAGGCTACTTGATAAGGATATTAATTAGAAGCTTATTATAATTAGTACAATAATTATAAGAATCGTCCCTTCTGTTAAACTTCATTACCGCATTCCCCTTGTATAGGCCTCGGCCAAGCAATATTGAGTAAATAAATATAAAATAATAATTAATATAAATATAAATAATATATAAATTCTAGATGCTATAGACGGTGTTACTAATCGGTAGAGTGAATTTTGTAGCTATGTTCAAACCCCACGGAACCGACGACGTTAAAGCAAAGAAATCAAAAGCGTCGTTGGCTTTGATTCTCGGTGAACTAACGTTGATTTCACAGCCTTTTCATGAGAGCATAAACAAGCCTTTTGAAGATTATTTAAGGAATTTATGGACCGAATGAACATGAGTTCCAAAGATTGACAGTGGGTCCACGAGGCGTGGAATTCTGTTTCCAAAGAAATCATAAAATTCTGTAAAAAGTGTTGTATCAGTAACGCGATGGATGGAACTGAAGGCGACATCCTTTTTGAAAGAAAGTGACGACGGTGATGACAGCACTGTTCAAGATGAAAACGAAGACGCCACACCTTATTGGCTTTCGATGTAGAGCTCGGAGAATCAGGAGAAGTGGATCAGAAATTTGGAAGTAGTTTGCATTGTACCGTTTATTGCATGAAAATGTGCAAATGCCCCCCCCCCCTAAAATTTGCTGATTTTTGGGCGTCGGCTTATACACGAGTATATACGGTGACTAGCTATAAACGAATATTTTTGTATTCTTAACACTGACATCTCTTTTACAATTACTTTCAAATTACTCGTAATAGCGAGATTCTCGTTATAAGACGTATTTGTTACTTTGGACTTTTTACTAATTTGGAAGGCAATAAAAAATTGTTCTCGTCCATTCAGTCGATCAGAAAAAACCTTTCCTATCGATTCATTTACATGAAGCCAAGATTGCATCAGTACATATACGAATAACATGAAACTTATGCCATGGAAAAATTGAAGTTATTATTATTCGCTTAGAATTTGCACTCTCTCTTAGACTCGCGCGCGATCGAGACATTCTCTTTCTCTTATCAGAAGCACTAATAAATAAATGAATGAATAAATCGTGTTAAAATCATCTTTTCTTGAATCGATTGAGATTTTCATCGAAGCGATTCAAACGCTCCGATTTCAAGTATTCCATTTCTTCAGCGGGAAAAGAAAATTCCGCCTCTCATTAAAGTTGAAAGAATTCATTTCTCGTGTAAGAATTTCGGACCGAGACGCTTGAAGGACAAAAAAGGGAAATATATTTTTCTATTAATTGAATGCGTGACGTGTCACGGATACGAGATTCTGCGTCGCAACAAAACGCGATTCTGGAGGTAAATTAATGATAAAAGAAATATTCGTACATAATTGAAAAATTCCTTTTGAATACGTATTTTATTTGGTACCTTCGTTAACGCACATTATTTTTTTCCCACTTACGAATTTCTAACGCTGACTTCTTGGTTGGACGTCACAACTCTGAATCGGTGACGTCGACGCCACTCACAGCCGCGGCAGTGGCGTGTTTGCTTGACGTCACCTGAAAAGTTTCTTGATGAATCTTTGCTTTCATTTGGATTTGTGTGATTTACAGAATGAATTTGGAGGTTTCGGAGCGAGAAGACCAGGGTTCGATCCCAGTGGTGATCGGGTGTGAATGGTTTCCCATTTATGTGGAACTTCCGCGTTGAAAAAATTTCACCGTGACATTACAAAAAAACAGTAGTTTTAACATGACATGACACTTCACGCTAATTTAGAAAAAAGATTGCACTTGTCGAACTTATATCACAAGTATTATACCAGAACTTGTATATATCCCTAGAATCTAGACAGTTCCCCAAAGTGGATAATATTAGCCTTCCGCCGAAGGGCGATGGAATGGTTCATGGGTGCGGAAGAACCTATGGGTTTAATATATGGAGGCGTATATTATGGCTTGAGTTGGGGGTGGGGGGGGGGGGGTCCATGAGTACTTTGGAAGGGGTCGGCGGGATCATTTTTATTTACTGCTATTGCATTTGGTGATTTGAAATCGTAATTTATTCAATTTATGATATGCAAATTATAAAAAACAACCAATTTTTCATTTTATTGGGGAGCGTCTAAATCTGACGCTACATAGGGTCCTCGGAGCATTAACGGATATTACAAAGGGTCCGTGGTGCAATGACCATCAGTATAGGGAGTCCGGCCAACAAAAAGTATGGGATATAAATATATTACTAGTCTTTCTATATTCTGTTGCAACTTATCTCTTTTTGAAATTATTTGAGGATAATTTGAAGTAAACCTAGAGATAGTTTGGTGAAAATCCAATTGTCTTGAGGGCTTGAGATACTGTTTAAGCTTATTGTAATGATCGCGTACACCTTGGCGCTAATTCGAAAGTTATTTGCTCGAACAGCTCGGTTTCATTCCCTTTCATCCTACAGCGATATAATCTTATTTTTTATTTTTTTTAAATAAACCTACCACATCTTACATATCTAAAACCGAATAAGGCCCTCTCATCACCCTCCAAAAGATTTCAGAATTGGACTAATGGCCTAAGTGGCCAAAAAAAGCTGTCCAGCAAACGATGGTTCGTTGGCTTCAACAATGACTTTTACAATGTTTATTTTGGTTTCCGCGATTCTTGGTTACCCCGTCGTAATGGTTTGCCACTTCTTCAACGCTCCGGGTTAGCGTAATTCCATACCGTACATAGGATTTTTAACATGGGATGTACCTCATTGGCTAAGATCACTATTACGTCACTAAATCGTCACACGATCGTGACTTCGGAACTCAATGTAATGCGCATGCGCGACATATTTATTGGCGCGCGTTTTCCCAGCGACTGTTGGTTGGCGCCACTATACTTCATGGCAACGTTTAATAATACATATATCTAATAATCGAAGTTCGGCCTACAGTGGCATTTATTAATGAAGTAGTCGGAAGCATGTTTTTTTGCGTTGTGATATTATATTGTATATTATTATTATGATAATTATATTATATTGCTGTAAAATTTTATATCTTTGTAATATAATCTCGTGATCTTTAATGAATCCTGGTGTTTGGCGATAAGTTGCCAAACGAAACAGACATAGCTCCGAATCGGTAATGTTCGGCTCTTCGGCTACTACGTCACGAGAAAGGTTCGGAGTTAGAATTTCCCTCGATCTTAAATGACGTCATTGTGATCTTCGCCAATGAGCGTATCCCATGTTAAAACCTAGGTACATAATGGAATTGTGCCTCCGGGTATAGAAGAACCCAGGCCGTGCCGGCTCAAGATAGAATTGTCATCCGTGAGCGAGATAGTTTTGGCATTCCTTTGGCGTATAAGCCGCATCAGTAAAACGACCCCAGATATGCAGGGCTTACAGCTCAATGATTTGAAAATTTCCGATTTCCATCAAAAATTTGTTTTCTTTGCAAATCGTTTCATTCAATAAAAGTTCCAATTTTTCTGTACTTATTTTTCATTTTAGCCCTGATTTGGCGCCTCTTTTAAGAGGAGCGTGCCAATAACCCTAAAACTACCCTTGAGAGCAAGGGAATTTTCGCAAGCGTTCAAATAAAGTACTAAATCCGTGTGATGTACGTTAGCAGGTCCAAACTATTTCAGACATTTCACCATGACCCCACAAGGGTGAGGCTAACCAGACAGGGCTCCACTCCGTGGGCTCGAGACTATTCTCATCCTTTTTTTTCACGAAATACATGTAATACACTCTAAAGGCCCACCTTGAAAGTCTGGATTGGAGATCAGCTAAAAATCTCAGCCCAGGGGGCCCAGCCGAATGATAGTTGGGGGCATGCATTTCACTGATCCTCGGGTTCCAGAAGTTGAGGAAACGTTACGCTGTTTTACTTGTGAGTTGGGGAGGCGTGTTATTACCATCATTCATTGATAGAAATGAATCCAGAAAAAAAAGGTATGCAAGAAGCGTAAAATCTAAATTATTTTTTTTTCAGGTTATAATGATGGGGGAAAAAAGCAAAAATGAGAAGAAAAATTGTGAGAAAGAAAGAGAGCAATAACAATTTATCGAGAGACAAAAGTGACAGGTTTCCAAGGCAACGCCCCCTCCAACCCCCGTTCTTCAAACTCCAGTCGTCATGACAACGTGTCCGGCATTCCTCCACAGATTTGATTTTCCATCCTGGGGTCCAGTAGACACCTTTATAAACTAACGTCTTTTTCCTTTGGTATCAATGTTTGTGGGAGTACTTTACGCACATATCGATTGTTTTGCGAAATTTTAAACGCCATAATTGCCAAAGTTGTAGTGCCATCTTAGAGCATCATATTTCGCAAAATGGGTGAAATCGCCTTTGGGGAGTGGTGAAAGCAACAGATATAATATAGGAGTGCTTCCCAATTTCTTTTCTGATATCGAGGTACCCCTGTAGTGGAGATCAATGCAACGTGGTCTCGGCCCCAAAAAAGCCCAAATTTTTTTTCTTCACAATTTACATATGAAAAAAATTGAAGTAACTTTTACTTCACGGAAATAGACTTTTCTTGATATTATGCCAAGGTAAACGCGGGAAAAAAAAAGTCATCTCGTGTCCAACGAGAGTCGGACCCACGTCCTCTTGCAAACCGGGCCAAGTGCGCTACCACGATACACTTACTAACCGAAACGGCAACCCAGTCCATATTTCGAAGAATTTCTGCTAATTCTATGATACGCTGGGGACTCGACCCTGCCTTCCTTATCTAGGTCTTACCTTGATGTATTGGAGCTATGAAAAAGAAGTCTCACTCTCTAAAAATTACAATTTCACAGATCGTTTATTCAGTGCAGTAAATAAAAAAAAAGATCCCGTGGATCCCACGAGAATGAAATACTCGCGAACCACAGGTTAGAAATACTCCAATACAGGGAGATTGAAATTGCTCGTTCACAGGATTATCTCCGCTATCGTTGACTTTAGAAGTATATTTTCAGTTACAAAAAGACTTCAAATGACATGCACTTTCTTAAAATGTTATATTTTATCTGAGGGGTCATATACATAAAAAAGTAACCATTTAAAAAGTCCCCGTGTGCTAAAATTTCTAATTAGTGAAATGTAGAACCTACATTTGCAAAAAGTTCCATATTTATAAATGCAATATTTACAGAGATATCCGACTTGGAAGTTTTCAGCCTTTATCGCCAATGATAAAGGGCGAGGTTCACAAATTGCGTAAAACGTAAATTAAATTCAAAGAGTCAAAATTCTGAAGAAAATGTAATCGTCATTGCGTAAACAAGAGTTGTGCACCTTGATAATTATAAAAATAAAGGTTTTCCAGTCAACTTGTTTCACTATGAAACCACCTCATCATTTGCGTTTTTTATGCGACTAGTGAAACGGGAACCACTTAACTAATAACGTTTCCTGCATTTTTTTTTGGCAGATTTTTTTCTGCTTCTCTCTTTACAACACGTTATATATTTTCATTCCAGTTATTGATCTTCAAAAGGTTGAATAATTTCTTTTCATACTTTTGTCCAAGAGGGATGAGAAGTATCTGAAGCTTTAAGCGATGAAAAACATTTATCTTTTACCGGCGCGATATATAAGATATTAATAAAATAACCAATAGGCAAGGTGTACAGTCCTTAAAAATGGAGATTCTCAAGCTAATATAAACATGCCAACACAGCTATAAACCATCAAAGCATAATTTTTCATCTTTAATATCTCGATGATTAATGGCATTCGAATACATGGAACTTTTTGCAAATGACTTTTCAAAGTTGGTTGAAAAATTTTACCAGCTGAAAGTTTCAACACACGGAGACTAAAACAAAGTTAATTTCTGTTTTGTGTATGCACCCCTCAGAAAAAGTACGAAATTTTAAGAAACCGCACGATACTTAAAAAGTTATTGCAAGTGAAAAAAAAAAAGAATTCACATTATGTCAGTGGTATGGTCTGAGTTTGAACACATGTTCACAAAGGAGCTTTCATCGAGGGTCACACGAGCGTCACAAAAATAGGAACTTGCGAAGAAATTGAATTTGCGAAATTAGAATTTAGAAAAAAAATTCATTCAGGAAAATTCGATAGATAATTTTTCAATTTGAAGAAAATAGAAATTATTCATAGTTAGTTTTATACAATGTTGGAAAAAACTCGAATTTTAAATATTATAAATATTTAACATACATATTTGGTGATTATCGGAAAAATTTGCATTTGTTCCAAATAAAAAGTTGAATTCAGAAAAAAATTAGCGAAAAAAAAAGTTTGGTTTCCAAAACGATGCAGTAATTTAAGTTTTCGTCACGTCCAATAGTTCAACCCTCATTTCGTGTCCAGAAGATGGCGCTACAGATTTTGAAAAATGATAAATTTTTTTCCCGATTTCGAATGTAACTATAATGGATATGATGTTGAAAGGAAAATTAATTCAGAAGTGAATTAATGATGATTTATGTTATCAAATATAAATCTGGTCCGAAACTGAAAATCTGGTTAGCAAAACTGAAGGAAAATTTAACCTTACGAAATTCAGTGAAAATTGTATTCACGAAATTCAGTGAAAATTGTATTCACGAAATTCAGTGAAAATTGTATTCACGAAATTCAGTGAAAATTGTATTCACGAAATTCAGTGAAAATTGTATTCAAAATTGTATTGTAAGTCACAAAATTTAATGAAATGGAAGTCACAAAATTTAATGAAATGGAAGTCACAAAATTTAATGAAATGGAAGTCACAAAATTTAATGAAATGGAAGTCACAAAATTTAATGAAATGGAAGTCACAAAATTTAATGAAATGGAAGTCACAAAATTTAATGAAATGGAAGTCACAAAATTTAATGAAATGGAAGTCACAAAATTTAATGAAATGGAAGTCACAAAATTTAATGAAATGGAAGTCACAAAATTTAATGAAATGGAAGTCACAAAATTTAATGAAAATTATCACTGGAAGCAGGGACGTAACTAAGATTTTTGCCGCCCGGGACAAACATGATTCAGTCGCCAGAGGCAAACATTATTTTGCCACTTTCCCACAAATTTGAAAATTTTATAACGGTGTTGTTTGTTCCCACCTAAAATTGCCACGCCCTAAATTTCACCTCCCGGGGCAGCTGCCTCTCCCTCTAGTTATGGCCCCAATTCCTGTACATGGAGTAAAATGAAAATTTTGTCCAAAAAAATACCATAATTTTTCTATGGGCAGTGTATTTTTTTTATATTATAATCATTAGTTTTTATTAGTTTTTAGTATCTGCCATATTAGTTTTTTCGTAATAATTGCTCTTATTTTGGATTTGGTATCATTTTTTTCCATGGGCATCTTTTTTTCAGTCGCCTCGTTGGGTATGTTGTGGCCTTTGTATAAAATGAAAATTTTGAATTGATGAACCAGGTTCTTAAAACTAAATTTAGTAAAATGCCTTGTTTCATGAAGTGATGAAACAGAATAGTAATTGGGTTAAATAAATATATTTATATGAGCATTCAAGAGACCGAGTTATTGAATTGAAACTGAGTAATTTCATAAAGAAAAACCAGGAATCGCGGTACTTGTACCAAAAATTCATAAATTATAACAAGATCCATTTAAATTGGAATAAACGAAATGGGGATTTGTATCGAAATTCCGACTTTTTTTTTAAGATGAAGAGGAAAAAATATTCATTAACAGATCATTTGTAAATGTTTAACACAATTTGAATACAGAAGAATTTATTAGAGAAATATTTTCTATTCAAGGTAAATAAGATAGATCAGTTAAATGGGGTTCTTTTGATTATGTTATACGTGTAGTATTATTTAGTCAATGTGAAATTTAATTCGGAAAACTTCATATTCCTTAATTTGAATTCAGAAAACATTAATAAAAATTCATGGGAACAAAAGAGAAATTTCCACCGTGGAACGAAAAGTGATTTAACAATCGATGTGAATACATTCTGAGAGAGGAATAAATTTGGAATTTTCAAAATTCCCAAGTTAGAAAACAAATTAAATTTAATCATTAAAATTTGAACCACTCCGAGGCAAAAAAGTTTAAGTAATTAGTTGAATTAGGCGCTCACTTTGGCGTTTCCTTGCTGTCGTCCGTCGCTTCAACGGGTCCCGAGAAACCCTCGACGCAGAGAAACAAGATGACAAGCGCAAACGGTTGACCATAACTTGCGAGACTTGAACCTTAAACTATCTTAAACAACTGTCCAACTCTTTCGTAAATACACTTTTCTGGAATATATACTTAAAAAAAAAAAAAAGGAATTCTCTCTCCAGAAAAGAATTTCAGAAGAATCTTCTTACAGGGTTGCCGAGTGAAAGCGCCAAGTTTGATCGCCTTTAAGGTGAACGAACTTCCAACGCAATTTTTTTTCGAAAAAGTGTATACACTTTGAATTTTTCGATGTTTGTGATATCGCCCCTTGAGAGCGGGGTGGGGACTGGAACGGATTAGAGACTATAGATACAATACATAATCCTATGGCGGAATGTGTTCGGGAGGTTGTTCGTAGGACAGATATGTCTGGAAGACTCGTATATGTACCATACGTTAAAAAGTTTAAAATTATCATAACTTACAGTAATTAACGCCGCGAATTCATCTGTCGATTATGATTCACTTCTTGGATAATTTCAAAATACAGTGATAGTGTAATTGATTTTTGTGATTTTCTGTACATTCAAAAAAAAAATTCCATCGTCAATCTGGGGCTTGGTCGCCAAAGGTGGAAATTGCCAATACGGTCAGTGGAAAAGGATCAGCGCAGGCGCCTTTTTTGAATGGCCAATCGTGGGAAACTTAAGTGATGACCCGGTTTCTCACTCCTAGCTCTTCTTTTTGTTTGTTTTGTTTTCCGGGACATCCTTTTTTTGGGGGAAAAAGTTGGTTCATTTATTTATGCAGTGTTTGTGTTCGCAGTGATCGAGTTATTGTTTGCGCCGAACATCTAAAAGAATGAGCCAATCTCTAGGAATGATGTCTACTTCCTCGCTCTTGATATCTTATTATGTTCTCTTATGGAGATGGGTCCATCGATCGCCATCTTGTTTCGTTTTCTGTGAGAGAATCCTTCCCACGCGAGGAAATAATTCAAGTGACGCTATAAGTCTTCTTTTTATAACCGTATTTTTTTTTCCTTTCTTTTATGATGCGACATGAAAAATATTATTGAAGTAAATGCGATTTATATTTTTGAATTGTCTTTCAGGAGGACAAACATTCATTTAAGAAACCGAAACTATGCAGAATTTTAGACGAAATGTGGCA
This sequence comes from Pholcus phalangioides, assembly GCF_987345545.1. Classification (NCBI taxonomy): domain Eukaryota; kingdom Metazoa; phylum Arthropoda; class Arachnida; order Araneae; family Pholcidae; genus Pholcus; species Pholcus phalangioides. Next base: position 11,381,551 of record NW_028301613.1, read on the forward strand.
GGGGAGCACAATTTTTTTTGTCTGTGAGCCGGATATGCGAGATGAGGTGGCTAACGCTCACGAACCACTCAGGAACTTACACAGGATCAACCTATGGAGGGGGCACAAAGAATCCCTTAAACAGAAATTGAGTTACTAACCTTAAAATGTATTTTATTTAATAGAAATTGTATATGTGATATGGCCACTCCCAACTTGTTAATGCAAGATATACAGAAAACTGGATGTTAGGTGGAGATATAAAAATATAGCCATCTGGTGCCCTTTGTCGTCTACGAGCTATTAGCTGGTCGTGCCAGACTATCCATTGTACAGTCCCGTTCAGCGTATATACGCTAAAAGCAGAAAAACTATCTCCTCTGTAGCTTAGTGATTAGAGCATTCGTCCGGTATACGAGGGTCCCTGGTTCAAGTCCCGGTAGAGGCAGAGATAAATTTTTCTTTCTAAAAAAACGAGCATCTTTTCAAAAATTAGCATCTTCACATAACATCCAGTTTCCTGTATATCTTGCAAAAATAGAAATTGGTTAGGACTGCATATAAAAGTTTTTTCCTTCCGATATCTTAATTTTACAATAATATTTAATATAATATATAATTCCAATGTTTGATCGTTTTGGAGGGCCCCATCCCCTCGTATTTTCCTGTGTATGAATCTGGGGCCACCAACAACAAAGATCACTCGTGCATAAATAACCCCCCCTCCCCCTTTCTTATTTTAAGATATACAACTAATATAATATAAATAACTACACACAACCCCTTGAAACATGAATGACATATCTGAGTGCTACAAGTTATTTGGATACTTTTTCTAATTGGAAGTATGCCACTAAGATCAACGGTTCACCAGTAAAATGCCATGCGTTCTGTATACTGTACAGTGGCGTCGGAGCCGGGGGTGCTGTGGGTGCTTGAGCACTCACGGTAATTTGTGACACGAATCCAAGCACCCCCAGAATTGATCCAAAAATTAAAATTTCCGATATAAAACTAAAGACGAGCACCCACAGTTTCGAAACACTTCCGACGCCCCTGATACTGTATACATAAAAGATATTTCTTATTCGTCATGGGAACCACACACACATTAAATTTCTCATTATCATCTAATATATCGCAATCAGCTGCATCAACTAGTTCATTATCAGAGTCACTCTCATCGTTAATTGCAAGGACTTGTGGGTAATTTGTTACTACCTGTAATACTATACATGTATGAGAACCCCCCTCCTATTTTTTGCCCCAACCTTTGGCCAAAAGAGGCTTGTTATACACGTTAAAATACGGTACTTTTCATAATCCGAACTGTAACCACTCACTCAGTTCTACTTTTTCACTATATCTATACTCGTATATCAAGCTATATTATTAAATTATAAAAATATGAATAATAAATACAGCCATTCCTTGATTCATAAACAGGTTTCGTTCCGAGTATCTTTCGGAAGTATCAGCGTTCGCAAGTTTCACCAAGTCAGTTTTGCTAGAATTCACCAATGCCTTCACACTCACTGTCTTATTTCAAAATCATTGAGATTTTTTTTTTTCAAATACAGCACTTCCTTTGGAAATCATTTTCATTCACTGGGGACCCACAAAACATCTGAGGGCCCGCAATTCGTCTAATCCAAATGCTATGTAACGAGCAGCATGCGCAAACTGAAACGCAGCGACAGTCAAAATTTCCATCCGTTGAAGGGCTATTCGATTTCAGAGATGGCCTGGAGACTTCAGGTGCGGGGGAGGAGATCCGGTGGTAACGAGATCTAGTAATATTTTTTTCTAAAGCAAGTATATCAATTAGAATGCTTGTACTTTCAAATTAGCTCAAATCATCATTTCACTCGGGGACTCACAATACTGTTTAGTTCTAGACAGCCCCGACTCGCTCTTCCCTCTTTTGACTGTGGTTCACTCGTCAAGTTTCGATGCCTAATTTTACAAACTGAATGGATTTCTTGCCGTGGCTTTTCTTCTTTGTTTTCGCACAAAATGAGAATACAAAGCAAGCGTATAGATATCTCATCACGGGGATTTTAAAAGATATTCGTAATTCAATATTTATTGTGTAATGTTTGTTTGTTTGCAATAGAATTTATGATGCAACGAAAACAACGGCTTTTCAAATATCGAATCTGAAATCAGCCCATCATTAAGAGCTTCGTTTGGACACACAATTAAGGAATCTTGGGGTAATAAAGAATTCGTGATACATATTTCATTGCAATTCAACATCAATAGTGGTAGCTTGTTCGGGTAGTGGCATTCGTGGGAAAACCATAGAAGATCAAGAGTAGCCGGCCAACGCTGTGCAGTGATGAAGGAAAATAGAATAATGAATGCGTGGTATCAAAGTGGTGTGGAGAGCGTACCATTTCCAGCTCCTGAATCTTATATCACCTAAACCAGCGTTTCTCAACCTGCGAGTCACGACGATGGTCCGTGATTGCGATGATATTTTGATTCTATAACTGAATGCAAATTTATTCAAGTTGTTGTAATCGATATCAGTAATATCCATATTGGTTCAAATAAAAATTGTAACTTCATAATTAGGTTCGCCATATCACATCAAGGAAAATACGGGAAATCCTGAATACGGGATATCACTGATTATAGGTAAAAAATGCAATTTTCGACAAATTTGATAATTACTGCCAAAATGGGCAAAGGGTGAGGAAATAAAGGGCTGGAAACGAATTGCAGTATAAAAAAAATAATTCGTCGAAAAAAACAATGCCTATATGACCATATTTCATTGAGAAAAATTATGAAAACTGGGCTCTTCAATACAGTAAAACACGGGACGTCGTCAATTGTCATCAAAATCCCCCATTGTAATCAGTGAAGTGGTTCGAAAAACCCACTTCACGTACAAGGTTTCGGCAAGAAATTTGGATCATTTCTATTTAACGAGCAATAAATATGGTAACCTTTTTCGAACCTAACCGCATATTGGAAAGGGAGGGGGAAAACAAAAAATGTAAAAAATATATATATATATATATATATAAAATAGAGAAGAGTTTTTTAGAGTCCTCTTTTCACCCTCACTCTACGTGTTTTCTTTCGCTGTTACATGTTTATAGCAGAAAGATACATTATAAAGAAAAGAGGGAAAGTAAAGACAACTTCCGTAGATGAGACAATCGTGATAATAAGGTTACTATAAAGCTTCACGATGGAGAGGAATGAGGGAAACAAACGCAGAGAACTTGTTTGAATTTATTCCACTAGTGTTTGGACGTAATATTACGCCCGTGAACTTAAAAAGGTTAAAGCGATCGAAAAATTGAGGAAAAAATTTTCACCCTGATGAATGTGTCAGATGAATATTTGTATTTATAGGCATAATTGTCACGATAATTTATGGAAACGTTGATTTTATTCACGATTTTAGCAGCAAACATTACAAATTCAAATGAACATCGTTGAAAAAAACACGAAAAACGTATAAAAAAAATTTGAAACAACTAAAAATACAAGAATGTTCCATAATACAACGCACAAGTGGCCCGTCGAATTTTTTTACACATTTTACTGTCCTTGGGTTCAGGAAGGTCGAGAAACGCTGATCTAAATAGATATCGTATTTCAATATACTTCATTTGAGACTCCATGGAATTTTACAGTTTTGGATACAGATTAACGTTTGCGTTTTTTTAAAAACCTCCTTCAATGATGAAAATGTTCGTCGTAAAACTGCACGGAAATTGTCGTATCACCATTACGTAGTGCATACGTGCCCAACCATCGTGGGCCAAATGTGGACCTTGGAATCACCTAATGTGGCAAGCAGGCTTACTCCTAATTTTGTAAAATGAACCGAGTGGCACATTTCCAGATCACTCAAGTGGTCCATGGCGCACTTAGATATCACTCAAGCAGTCCGTGGCGATCACTCAGACTCAGGTGACCCACGGCATAGTTCCAGATTACTTAAAGCCCTGTTCAACAGATTTATGATTCCTACGCCTGCATGTAGAAAGGAAAATAAAATGTCTTTGCTCGAAAAAAATCACAAAGTGCCCTTAAGCAACTACAAGCAGGTTAAAGAGTGCGAGCTTTATCGGTAACGCGTCAAAAAGGCACGAAGGCCAGATCACGCGGTTTACGGCGCATATTCAGATCGCTCAAGTGACCCATGGCATATTTCTAGATCACTTGACCCTTTATATCCTGATGGTACTTGAAAGTACGGCTTTATATAATCAAAGGCTTATATCTTCGTAATGTGACCACTTTTACTGACATTATTTACAAGAACACGATAAGTGTAGTTCTGACAGCATTCAGCGGATGGCAGAAATCCTTTTTGTGTTTGCTGTGGGCATTCAATCTTTGATATGTAGCAAGAGGAACAAGTTTTTCAGTAGAGCTGATTTGCGTGTTACTTATTTGAGGGAATTTAGTGACTGATTACCAGTCTATATATATTGGTGCTATTATTTTTTATTCTCTTCCATACTGTACAGGTGAGCATTCCCTACATTTTATTGAAAATTGATATTTTATTTTCTATCACAGGTTCAAAAATATGTGCCGGTACTTTAAAGTACCGCCAGGTAGTGAGAGTAATGTAATGTAAGTTTAATGTGGAAAACAAAAAAATAATGGGGATGATTTTTACTCAGGCAACTACAATGAGTCGCCGAGATCGAGATGGAACTATAAAAAAGACGTAACACTTATGATATTCATCAATGGGTGGAGTGGAACAAGGCAGATGTGCTACGCTCACTATATGACAGGGACAGAAAGTCAAAGAAATTGTGGCACCGACTGTTCTTCGCGATGCTTGAAATGGCATATGTCAATGCCTATGCCATTTATAAAGAAATACATTGAGAAATTTCACTATTGGTCTTTCGAAGAAACTAGGCAATGGCACTCATTGCCTAGTAAAGAAGAGAGGTCGCCCTGCTGTCAGCACCACCAGAACAACCCAAGAAAAGGAGGAAGAGTTACTATTCTGTGCCAAAGTCATCAGGAGACAGAATCTGGGAGCTCATTGGCCTACATTTGTTCGGCAAATGGGAAGATGCGAGATTTGCGCCATTCGAAAGATACAGCCCAAACCTCAATTAAAATGTTCATTTTGCAATGTATTGCTGTTATAATGAAAGTATCAGCTCGAGTAGTGTAAATAAAAACGTGTGTGTTTGCATTTCTTTCCTTACATATTACCTACACTGCTCAAAACAATTAGGGGAGCACATGGTTTTAACAAAATTACGCAAAGATGTATACCGATAAGTAACATAAAATGAATCATCCATAATTTAAAGCCTAGCAGGAAACGGAAGAAGAAAACTTCATATGCAAATCAAAGTTCGTGACGTCAAAAACCAGAAAAAGGAGATAAGGGCAGAAATCGGGATGTTGCAGAAACGTCTGTTTTACTGCCGTAACTGTGAAATTCGATTGCGCAGTATTTTTTTTTTTTTTGAGACAAGGTGACTTGAGGATGTCTCAACAACGTGATTTACCGGAATCCATGGCATGTTATAGGCAGACTGGAATCCGGGCAAACACAACGTAGTGTCGCGGACGCTGTTGGAGTCGCCAGAAGTGTTGTTGCAAGGCTGTGGAATCGATTCTAAGAAACAGGAAATGTTAGACGTCGACCAGGGCAAGGTCGGCCACGCGCCACTACAGCAACTGATGACCGGTATATACGGTTAACAGCCCGTCGAAACAGAACAGAGAATGCTACGCAGCTGCAAAGACGGTTGCTCTTGGCAACAGAACGAAGGGTGTCCAGCCAAACAGTACGTAATCGGCTTCATGAGGGAGGGCTCTATGCACGTAGGCCAATGGTCTGCATTCCGTACCCCACGCCACCGTGCGGCCCGAAGAAGATGGGCTGCTGAACATCGAGATTGGGAGCAACATGATTGGAGCCAAGTGCTGTTTTACAGACGAGTCCCGATTCAGTCTGGAGTGTGACACCCGACGTGTTCTGGTATGGAGGGACAGGGGCACTCGAAATAACCCCGCATTCGTTCGTGAAAGGTCACAATACAGACGAGCTGGTTGGATGGTATGGGGTGGAATCAGCATAGGCGGACGTACGGACCTGCATATCATTCGGAATAGCACTTTGACGGCCAGAAGGCATGCAGACGAGATACTGCGACCTCATGTCATCCCTTACGCTGGAGCCATTGGAGATTCCTTTGTTTTCCAGGTTGATAATGCCCGACCGCATAGAGCTCGTCTGGTGGAGAACATGCTTGAAGCTGAAACAATAGAGCGTATGGAATGGCCAGCGTGCTCTCCTGACCTGAATCCTGCATGTCCCAAACATGCTCGGACGACGCTGCTGCGACCAAGGCCGCCTGTTACTGTCCGAGACTTGCAGATTGCACTTCTTGAGGAGTGGAACAGTATTCCCCAAAGTCTGATCGATAACCTCATCGCATCCATGGCAAACAGGTGTGCAGCAGTCTTAGCTGTTCGAGGAGACCACACGCCCTATTAAAACTCATGCATCATGTCTAAACAGTACTTTTTTTTATCGTTTACATGTAACCAAATTGTTGCCCTAAATCATCTTTTTTCCATATTTTCAAAGAATTAAAGCTTAATTCCAAATTTTGTTACGTCTTTTTTTTGTATTGCGCATTGATACGCGTGTACTATCCATTGTATGCCAATACGTGGCTGTATCGCACGGTTTTCTTCACTTTTTTGCTTGCTCCCCTAATTGTTTTGAGCAGTGTATATTCCTGTCGGTACTTTCAAGTACCAGCTGCCAGGGCCGTCTTAAGATCATCATGGGCCCGCGGGACAAGCGATGCTTTTGAGGATCTTACTAGAAAATTCTCGAAAATTTCAACCACTTCTCATTTTTGTGAGGCCATGCCCGGGTGGGCAAATGCGTTAAGACGACACTGCCAGCTGCATAAATAATTACTAATACACTGTAAAAAGTATTTCACTCTTTTTCCTAGGTTATTCTGCACCAAAACTTATCTAATAATGCAAAAATATAATTAAAAGTTACTGGTAAATTAATTCAGGATATAAAGGATTAAATGGGCGCGATACAGTTCCAGAGCAGTTGAGTGGCCCTTGGCATATTCAAAAATAATTTTAGTGGCTCGCAGTGCACTTTCAGATCACGTAAGTAATCTGCGGCACCGTTCTATATCGCTTAATTAGGTGGCCCACACACGACACGTTTTCAAATCAATGAAGTGTCCCCACTCTCACGTAAAGGTTGAATACTCTCGATGTAGTGCATCAGCACGTGACTCGCTTCCGAGAAATTACGCGAGAATTTTCTTTTTTAAGGTTGACCCATCATAAGACACACGAGTCATTGTTGTGACACATAGAAAGTGGTATCGATATTCGTGATTGATCAATCGAATTTCGCTGATGTAGGAACGCGAATCCGGTTCGTCTAGATGTTGGTCTGGTTGCTCGCCGATGACAAAATGAAAAATCGAGTCGTAGACGAATTCCGGTTAAAAGCCGGAATTAATGCATTTGTTGTATTCGAGGGCATTAATGGAATCCTGTTAAAGTATAAATGGAAGCAAAACAAACACCCATTCATCTTTCCAGAAAGAAGACCTCTTCTCATTCATTACGGATGTATATATACACGAGCCGCGAATTCATCAAGCCCGCGTCAAAGAGTCTGCAGCTTGTTTCGCTCTCTCAGTTGTTTTTCATCTCTTAATATTCCCCTTCTGAGCAAATTTTCCCTCAGAGATTATTCTTGAATTTAATGCACCCCGGGATGGTTCAAAATTCAAAATAAAAGCACGACGTTAGACTTCGGCCAGGAGTGGTTAGAGGAGTTTTCCCTCCAGTTGGGGAGACTACTACTTATACGTATACGCACACATTCCTCTGCAGAATTTCTAACGAATTGGCACATGTCGGAATGTGCGTTCCGAGTGTATGCGTGACGCTTATGTATTGTATTCATGCTACCATAATTATGCGTGTTTGCCATCTTACGGTGCTGCCACTTTTCTTTATTTTTGGAGTGAAAATGGTAAGTGCTTGAATTTCCATGTTATGTCAGCGTCATGTTGAAAGTCTGCCTGCTCTCAGCGGAGACTTTTTCAAATGGGGCTCGTGTTTGCGCCTTGATGTTGGAGAACCACAGAAAACAAACTTTATCCCTTCGGGAAATTGGTGTCTGAAAATTATATTTTAGAAACGCATGTCGTCCCAGATATAAACTACGTGACAAGAATCCCCATCATCGCTGATAGTATCAGCGTAAACTCGGGAATATTCGGAAACATACAGTAACTCGTGGACGATTTCTGTGACGAACCTTCAAAATCATGCTATGCGAAACAGAAACATATGGCAAGAAGCCACATTGTACTTTTTTTTTAAACCGAGCACCACTTAGGTCTATTGCCATGGACAATTTAATACTTAGTGAGTTGTGCCGGATGTGCAAGTGTACCCAGCAGTTTCAAAGCGTACTCAGTGTTGCGTCTGACTTCAGTGCTGCCATCTATATTTCGGAGTTAAGTGTAATGATTGGATATCTGTACCGTTTTTAAGTATACTGCTCTGTGGCGAGACTTTTTAATGGGGAGATCGGCTCACATTCACGTTTCGAAGTTGGAATCCACAGAAAACCAACTTAGCCGACCACCACTGTAGCGCCGGTGGGGTATGAAGCCGGGACCCTGCGATGCGAGTCCGTGATTATGACCACTCGACCACCACAGCGGCCAACATCATAACTATCATCACTGACGCATGCTCGACGCTGACGCAATTCAGTGCTATGAGCGTGATATCGGCAATGCAAACATGCAAATGCCATGGAAAATGCTTGGATGCACGCTTGACACTGGCGATACAGTGAAGCATACGAGGCACCTCGGGCAATGTTGGGATGAATGCGTCAAGATAACAGGAGAAATGCTGGGTTACATGCTTGCAGATAATGATATAGGCTCAAACTTTGGGAGAGTAAGGGCCAGTTCACTGGTTTGAAAATGTGCCACTTAAGTAATTTAGGAATTTGCCACAGGTCACTTAAGTCACGTGGAAATGTAGCGTGGGCCACTTGAGTGATGTGGAACTGCACCGTGGCCACTTACGTAAAAAAAAAAATGTGCCTCCTATATATAGTTCATTTTTAAAAGATTAGGTGTGAAGTCATCAGATGACTCCGTGGGTCATGGGTTCAGCATGTATGATGTAGGAAATGCTAGGTTGTTTCATGCATGCTGATAACATGATAAATGTTGAATGGCATGCCTGACACTGGGGAGATTGTGATGCACGCTGGTGATGCGTGCTTGCTTGGCATACATAATGTAGTGATTCACGTGTGACACTGGCAAGATGCAGTCGTTCAGACGATACACAATTGGGCAATTCTGGGATGCATGCATGACCCGGGCGTGATTCAGTTACGTATACCGGCAATGCAGTAAGGTGAGCAAGACACCCAGTCATGCGCTGTCACCGTTAAGTTCTCGACCTCTATCTGAAATAATGAGGATAACGATGATGGTGACAGTTGCCGGGCACACCAAGAAATTCATTCCGGAGATAACGGTTGCGTTTCGTACACCATGGCTTTGAAATTCCCAAGTTTCAATGGCTCAACTGGGGCGACAGCAAACAGTATCCTCTCCCCCCCCCATCCCATTAGGGCAGCGGTTTCCAAACTGTGTGCCGGGGAACACTTACGGATCTGTGTGCACTTTCTAGAGGCTTCCGCCGAATAAAATAAATCGGGAAATTAACTACCAAAGAGAAAATGAGACCAAAGGTACTCTGCGAGTGAAAAAGGTTGAAAACTACTGCCTTAGGGGAAATCATTGTCCTATTTGAATATGGTTTATATTGCTGTTGTTTTCCTCCCCTTAAAGTTTTAACGCAACTCTGCACACTCCATTTTCGAAACAATCAACAGAAAAATTAGTAAGACGCAATCTGATTAATATTCGCTCGTGTTTTCTTCTCGATTGAGCTTAACATATTAATGAGCCCCATAAAAAAAATTCCGAGAAAAATCTGATTTTTGCTCTCCTCGTCGTGTCTAGACGACTCCATTTTTGTTCATCCTGCAATGGAGTAGTCGAATGCAGACGCTACAAAATATCTTAAACTGATTTTTGAAGGAAAAAAAAGCTTTCACTTTCCGGTTTTCTGGGAAAATTCTATTCCAAGAAAATGCTTACATGTATGAAAACCAATATTTTTACGTCATTTCAAGCGAAAAATACGATGGAAAATCACGTTGCAACATGATAACACGGAAAAATGTTTTATAAGATGCGTTTACGTGTTTATACTCTTCACGCGATAAGAAAGATAAGAAATTCGTTCGATAAGAAATCTACATCGAACAAAATAGCCTGAACATAAAGCATGTGTGGGGAAGGGGTTCGAGTTGGGAATGTGAAACAGCATCTTCATTAAATTCCAACATTCCAAATGCAAGACTCAATTCATTCACAGCTAAATTGAAAACAAACTTGTAGTATTAGCCGGTTGAAAAATTGAATTTCTTGTGGGTTTTACAATTCTTAAGTGAGAATAAAAGTCTGATTTGTTCCCTCGAAAACATTTCCACTACAGCAAGTAGGAGACCCACAATACAATCCATCACTTTAGGTTTGGCAGATACATGGCAACATCCACTGAACACACAACACGCACACCTTCAGGCTTCAACACAACTTCGGGAGAGAGAGGTGTTTGTTGCTTCGATAGATTAATTTAAAAACCACACATTTCTAGACCACAACTACGAATGCATCCCGACAGAATTCACTACTTCGAGGGTGAAATGTCAGTAAATTTACCTTAGTAACTATCTCTTACCCATGGGTGTGCACAATCCACACATAATAATCGTGTAACACATATTTGTCAAACTTCGTGATTATTTCGTGAATTATATTTCAATCCACTGCGATTTGCGTTATTTCTTCATTTCCAATCACTGGTGATTTTTCAATGATTTCAGTGATAAATGACTACTTCGCTTACCTTTGCAAACTCTTTTGGCGAGAGTCGGCGCAGTTCCGTAATTCTCCATTGGCGCGGATCTGAATATCCTATTTTTCTCAAAGAAATTTGGCCAGTTTAAAAATTTACAAAACTGAAGGAATCGGTACATTGAAATGCAATTTGTGAAAAAGTTCTCACGAAAGGGGATTTTTTTTTCCCTCGAAAATTCAGTTCAAATTTTATTTCTGTCTATAGACAGCGTCGACAGAGGAAATAATTGAAACCGACCGTTTCTTCAATCCATTTGCATATTTCCAGTGATTTGCTTTCGTTTAGCACCATCTATCAACAAAAATTTGAACTATATTTGTTACGCATTGAAAATATACCAATTCCCTCAATTTTTATGAATTTTCAAACTATTTGAGAATTTATGATTCCCATTAGTTGAGAATCATAACCCTGCATATATATATATATATATATATATATATATATATATATATATATATATATATATATATATATATATATATATATATATATATATATATATATATATATATATATATATATATATATATATATATATATATATATATATATATATATATATATATATATATATATATATATATATATATATATATATATATATATATATATATATATATATATATATATATATATATATATATATATATATATATATATATATATATATATATATATATATATATATATAAGTCAGTTGTTTTACATGGCTGTCCAATTTGAGGACTGGATAATCATGGTTTGGTGGGAATTGGGCCAATTATCCTTAATTTCCACTATAGTCCAGATCATTGTCTTTGGACAAATAGTGTGTTCGGCTTCTCATAAAAAATCATGCTTTGAAGACTCAGCCTGGAACAAAAAAATTGGTTGGGGTGAGAGAATTGTTATTCATTCTATGAGGAATATGACCTTGAATTCCTACTGCAACATATAATCTTGAATGGATATCGTGATGATCTTGCAAGTGCAGTTTTTCGTTTTGGACAAATCACACATGCAAAATTGCAACACTTCTACAAATTCACTTGTATTTTTGACCTCGAAATAGAAAAACAGTAAATTCAACCCGTATCTTGAATACCCGGATACCTCTTTTTCCAAAGTTTAACTTGATTTCAGACTAACAGTTTTCGCTATATTCACTGCACGCAAAACTGAGGCAGGGTTAACACACTGATGCGATACAACAAGTGACGCAGCATGCAACTCGACGCGAATTGGTTAAAAACGTGAATTTTTCAAGTTTTTCAACCACTCCGCGTCGAGCTGCATGCTGCATCGCTTGCCGTATCCCGCCAGTGTGAACCTTGCCTAAATTTGATCGCTTTAGAGACTCGTGCATTTTTTCCTGTGAACGCAATATCCAATTTTTTTTTTCTTGTTTTCTGCTCTTTTTGTGAATCCTTACGCGGAATAAGATTATATATAATCTCTGAATGTTAAATTTTTTCAAAATATTTTGAATACTTTTAACTTTTTTAATATATATAGATTTTTTTGAATTCATACAATGCGTGTTTTTTAAATACTTATATTATTGCATGTGACATTTTTGAATTGGCTTATAGTAAGAGTCTTTATGTTTATGCCTGCAAAATATTCTTTCCAGGCAATTTATTAAAGTTTTGGTTCAATTATTCATTTTTCTCCTTATATTCACCCTTGTTTATTAATTTTTAAAACTTTTTTCGGCTTTTGCTTTCTCTTTCGATGTTGCCTTGAAACTATGTGCTTATTTGCATTTCAATTACCTGTAGAAATTCTGGGGCTCCGGCCTAAACGAATAACTTATGTCCTGTATATAGTGCATATGGAAATTATTATTCCACAACACCTCTCGTGGGACGAATGGAAGTCTTTGGCAAGCCACATTTGGCCTACGGGCTGAAGTTTGTGCATCATCTTGCCCTAGACTAAAAATAATTTCACTTCAAATGATGACCCTTCCAGGCAGCTTATATAAACAATCCCTACATTTCTAGCTACATTGAAGAAATTTAGCGCATCGTGATTAGCCGAAATGAGTGATGAACCCTTACGTCACCTATGGTGAAGTTTTTGCTGGCGTCGTTTAACAATAGATACATTTGTGCTTGAATCGGACATCCACCGTTGGAGTAATGGTTATAGTACGAGACTCGTGTACCGAAGGTTGTGTGTTCGATTCGGTCTGAAACTCATTCAAATTTTTTTTTCTTTGCTGTCATTTACAGATTTACTAAAAAATGATTTAATTACCGCGTAGACAATGTCTCGCCAAGCTATCATTTACCGATTCAATCAAAAATGATTTAATTTTTGTTATTGAACTTTATAATTCAGTTTTGTTCAAAACTCCAGCTCTCGTGACGTCTTGCTAGCTTTTTTGCTCGCACTAACCAATCACCGGCGTGCTAATGCTTCCCGTGTTACTAAGAAAGTAAGGATTGTAATTACCCTTCTCCAGGCCTTAACGGAGTTTGTATCGCTTCCTTTTCGACAGAAAAACTACGTATATTTTTAAATGTGAAATTCATTTTTTTCCCAAACTGATCCTAATTTCAAGCCAAGAGTGTGGAGGTGGTACCACCCCGTAGAATTCGAACTCACCCCCCCCCCCGGCGAACAAAAAATATTTTTTCTAAAATTTGTGAACGAAAATTCGTAAAATCTAATCATGTATTTGCAAATTGAAACAAAATTTAATAAATGATGAAAGTTTTCGGAATCTCGCACATCATGTCCCGAAATTATCTCTGGGATAATTTCTTTGGCACAAAAATTTCGGAAGGAAAATTTTTTTTATATTTAATTTCGAGACATTGTTTCTTCTGCACGAAAATTAATTATTTGTCGGATGACGGCAGCGTTCCTTAATTGCTTTAAGCTTAAGACGAAACTTCTCTCCGAATGCACTCTAAAAGCGTGTTGTAAGTTTGGATGAAAAAGCTTAGGCTGACCTATATAAGTTTAACAAATAAAAATGGGAAACAATAAGGCAAATCTCTCATCTACTAAAAACATTGGAGTGCACATATGTGCCTACACAACACTCTCAAAAGCTCAAATCTCTCTTCCTTATGTTTTAAAATAGTATCTTAAAGAGCAGCTGCTGCTGCATTTAGACCGCAAAAAAAAAACCCCACAAATAAACAATCATGTTCACATTTTTTTAAGCCTATAAGCGTTAGTATAACCTAGTTTTTGTTTCTTTCCCCGGAACTAGTTCCACAGGCGCAGGATTTCAAGAAACATTAGCTACGTGACCCATTCCTGAGAATTTCCGGGGAGGTACAAAAATTCGTTTTCCTTTTTAGAACGGTGGTTTTCAACGCATTGGCATTGGAGCATTTTTAAAAAAATTGAATGACGATTAATTTAAAAATATTTGATGGAGCCCGCAGAGGCCACTTAGAGTTTTGGTACATTTTAGATATTGTAATATTCTGAATTGTGAGACGCTCTCCAGAAACGCCATGCATTTGATGATGCACTGCCAGACCCCCGTCTTTACAAAGTGGGTGCACTTTTTGGAGCATGGATTTTACATTTTTCAGGAGGATGAAGTCACCATCCAAAAAACTCATGCATGTAATCACAGAAAATTTGAAAAAAAATACCTTCATGAAAGTGATAATTTTACGTGAATTTCAGAAAGAAATTTCAAAATTTTGGAGATAAATAATTTTAGAATTTTAGAGATAAATAATTTTAGAATTTTAGAGATAAATAATTTTAGAATTTTAGAGATAAATAATTTTAGAATTTTAGAGATAAATAATTTTAGAATTTTAGAGATAAATAATTTTAGAATTTTAGAGATAAATAATTTTAGAGATAAATAATTTTAGAATTTTAGAGATAAATAATTTTAGAGATAAATAATTTTAGAATTTTAGAGATAAATAATTTTAGAGATAAATAATTTTAGAATTTTAGAGATAAATAATTTTAGAGATAAATAATTTTAGAATTTTAGAGATAAATAATTTTAGAGATAAATAATTTTAGAATTTTAGAGATAAATAATTTTAGAATTTTAGAGATAAATAATTTTAGAATTTTAGAGATAAATAATTTTAGAATTTTAGAGATAAATAATTTTAGAATTTTAGAGATAAATAATTTTAGAATTTTAGAGATAAATAATTTTAGAATTGAGCTACATTTTTAGAATTTTAGAAAGTAATAACTTTCTAATGTAATAACTTGAAAGTAATAACTTTCTAAAATTGATGAAATAAATTGTTTCGTAATTGATGAAAATATAAACTTCGCGTGTTTTTCATTTTTCTGCGGTGTTTATTTTTCTAGCACATCGTTGGAGATGCGAGATGTTTTTTTTTTTATTTTGCTCTATTATTTTAATTTTCGTTGTGTATTTTCTATCGACTTAAATTTTTTTCTCGCTCATTTTCATTGTATTTTCGCCAGGTTTGTGTTTCCTCCCGCTTCTTCGATATAAATTCGTGGGTTTTCAGGACGTTAGTGTTAGCAAACAGTGTATACATTTTCCCATTTGGGCCTATTGTTTTAGTAAGTGAATAGAGATAGTTAGCTAATTCCAATAAGTATAAATTGTACGTTATAGCTTCATACTTTTTTTAGAGAGTGTTTTTGTATTCTTTATACACATATATATTTTTTTCGTGATTTTGTGTTGATCATTCTATTTTACTTAATTTTTTCGTACAATCTCTTACGTATATTTTGTATTGTAATGTATTTTACGTTATTTTAATTTCCTGTTAACGTTTCTCATTTTCCTTTTTTAATTATCTAGTTTTAGCAATAGTGTTAGTATGCCTTGACCTCGACTGATGTCCCTCCCCGTTCAGTGAAAAAAAATTGTATCATTGGCATAGGTTTTGGGAGAGCAGAGGCCATCACCCCACTCCTGTTCCAATACACACCCTGAGTGATCCTCCCCCAGTAAGAGGTATCTGTATTCGCTCATGATTCAGAATCAACGATTTCAGATACTATGAAAATTCTGGAATTGATGGAATTCGATTTCTGAATTTCCATTACTTTTGATTTTTCCATTATTTCTGTCGTTGATGCCGAATCATAAGCGGATGCAGACTCCACGTAGGGGGAGAATCACCGAAAGTGTGTAGTGATTGGTAGAAGGGGGGACGAAACGTTAGAATTAATGAGAATTCGGAACATAAGCGCATACAAGCCACACACCCCCGTTCAGTGGAAAAAATTGTAGCATAGGTGGGAGGGTGAAGTAGACATTTCCCCCCCCCCGATCACTACACACCTTCAGTGATTCGCCCCCTCCCTGTCTGAGGAGTCTGTATCCGCTTTTGTCCGTTCATAAACATAACGTCACTGACAAAGTCCGCCATTTTATTACCGTCGCTTGCAATTTCCTGTCAGTAAAACAAAATTTTAGAATATTTTCTGCATCTATTCTGGGGGGAAGGGGGAAATAAATATTCTCTTCTTCGTGATCTCTGGTTTTTCCATGTAAAAAAAAAATGGTCGCACGACCCATTCTATCTCTCTCGGTGTAGAATTGCCCCAATATATCTTATCCTTCCATTAAAATAGACCACGGATGTGCTCCAAACTCGATTCCAGACAAACCAGTCAGATCGAAGTGTGTTTTTTTGGAGTGTAGCCGAGATGTAAAGAGATATGTCGCAGAAAATTAAGGCCAACTTAATAGGAGACGTGTCGTCCGTCCGCTCGCTACCCGGGAATAAGATAACATCCCGGAATAAAATAAACAGACAGCGACAACGAGTAGGTTTTCGTTTCCGTGTTGTTCTTGTTCCCTATCCTCGAACTAGGTTACGATGATGGTGGTGCTGACAAGAATTTCATTCCCGTGAGAAGTCTCCATGGAAGCAGTTTCTCATGGCATAAAGGTTGATTGCCTGCCCGTGTCACATTCACCTCCTAGACTTGAGAAGTCCACGTAAAAGTTAAGTTTGGACTTGTATATGGAACATTTTAATTAACACACACCGTTCTTTATCTTATTATGTCCCCTATTTTTAATGCTGATTCTGTTCAAAGTTGGAAAAAACCAGAGAAACACTGACCCTCGGGTTCATAACAACCGCGGAAAACTTGGCACAAATGCATAACTTGTGCTCGTTGCCGCGACTTTGCTTCCGGGTTCGAGAATTGAAAAACAAATATTTTTCACCAAATTAAACGTAATGTGAGGACTAATTAAGGACATGGATTCGTGTATTAAGGACACGCGCTTCCAATGACATGTCTGTTTTCCTGATTGGGTCTATGCGAAATTGAAACAGGAATCATTTCACTGATCTCTAGAGGCCTTTCGTGAAGTCTGGATCTAGGATCGAAAAGTTCGGGAAACTGACCTAGGGCAGTTTTTTTTCAACCCGTGGTCCGCGGATCCACGAGTAAGGGGCTCGCGGTGTCGATTTATTACAATTGCGTGAATGTCATTTTGTGCCGTGAAATCTTAATTTACTCAATTTTTTATGATATAAAAACAATACATTTTGGATTTTATTTAGGCGGCGTCGAAATTGACCTATTGACGTTACAGGTCTCCGCGAAGCATTGACCTTCGCTGTAGGAGATGCGTGATATCAAACAAGATTGGGGAACATTGATCTAAGACAGGGCAGCGGTTCTCAACCTTTTCCGACTCGCGCCCCTCCTGGTATATAATGTTTATGGCGGAGCCCCGTAGGCCCATTTTTTTATTTATTCATCAGTTAAATATTTTAAAAATAAATCACTATTATTTTATGATTTACTTTTACTTTTTTTTCTCGAGCCTCTGGGGAGTGTACACGGAGCACGTAGTTGAGGAACATTGGAACACTGGTTGAGAACCGCTAGGGCATCAGTTGAGAAGGAAGAAAATTCACAAAAAAATCTTAAGAACTTGACAACTACAAGGGTTGAGTCTACATAGGCCCACTCGCCCTGATCTCTGATCTCGGTTTTACCTTGCGAATTCGCCGTGCTATCTCTCTCCCGCTTTTTCCATTCCCCGCACAACCCGGTTTCGACCGCAGCCAATGACTAGCAAAATTAAAGAAAGGCAACGCAATTTTTTTCCGAATCCACCGTGAGTGGAGCTACCCAAGTTTGACGTTCATCTGGTGTGCGTTGCGTAGTTCAGATGGGTAGACAGATGGGAAATCCCAGCAAACCACTCAAAGACAACGCATAGCGTGTAGACGCATCCTGAGAATAAAGTCTGCGAAATATCTGGGAGCATCATAACACTAGGAACACCACTCTTCAACTGTGAAAGAACTTGGAAATAAAAAGCGTATTAAGAAATCCGGCTGAACCGAGGAAGAATTTAATTAACCCCCCTTAACGTACATGGACGAGATGAGATATCTCGTCCCTGTGCGAACACAATTTTTGCCAACGAAAAACACGCATTTTGTCAAAAAATCTTTGCAGACCGTAAAAAAAACAACAGTCTATGGGGACAGAGCTGAATTAGGGTGTTGTATTGGATTGGTCGTTGTAGACCATTATGTTGGAAAAATAACATGTGATAGATAGGAAAATAATTGGGACAGCGGTCGTTTCAATGTAACGGTCATAATCGCGTGTGTCGCGTCTACTGTATTTTCGAACCTGGAGTAGCGAGGAGACTATCACTCAAGTCACTAGTTAACAGGTTGAGCAGGTTTGCTAATCGCCAATATCCGAACATCCCCGTTTGAAAGGCACCATAGAAATACACACGTTGGGTCTCCCGGATAACCAAGTCTTCAGGTCGCTACACTACTCTCACGTCAGAGACATGGTGAATTCTGATTCGTGGGAATTCTGTGGCGTGATACCTACGTCACTGACGTGACTTGGTTCGACGTCACGTCAGAGTAGGATGTAGTGGCCTTTAGCGTAGTGTGGGACAACCTCTTCGCTCTTAGGAAAGATAAGCGAATAGTCGAAAACGTGTAATTTTATCGATCCGTATTCTCTCGGCCATCAGAGAGGATCCTCACATAAGAAGACAGAAAGAAAAAAGTGTTTCGTGTCTTTCAATTGCAAATTATATCGACGTTTGCTATCGGTGACCGCTAACATAATATATACACACATAGAATCGGTGAGGTGTCAAAAGTTTTGCCGACTTCGCGATCCTTGCGGTAAGGTCAATGACACGGCAACTGAATGAATGTCAATCACCGGTTGTCGTAAAGGTGTCGAAACAAAAAAAGAAAAGAAAGATCCGGAGACATTTCATTTCGTGAAAGTGCTCCCGCGTTTGCGGACTAAGCGAGATCATAACTTGGACCATGATAAATTTCGCACTGAACTCATCTCGGAAATGACTTCCAAGACAAGGAAGGGTTCAACGAACTTCGACCGAAACATGAAAATGAATCAAGTGTTGATGCAACAACTCTTTTCTTTTCCGTTTTAACGACTCATCTCACAACTTGTTTCTGCGATCCCTCAACAAGTTGAAATCACGTGTCCTTCATCAATTTACCATATGTACTTATATCGTCATCTAATTATTGCTTAACGGGGACGGGATCAAACCACATGACGAGTCCCCGAAAGATCCTAATTTTGAATATCGCAGAAACAACTTTTCCTTTCGTGACCACACTTCACTCCGTTATAACGTCATTGAAAAAGCAATTTATTATTCTTTTTACTCCCACCCCCTCGTGCGCATACAAAGTTGGGCGATCCCCCTCTCAAGAGCTAGAAATAGAATAAAAAATAATGATACTGTCTGAGAGCACTGCGAAACAAGGAACGTGTATGCAGGGTCGTAACTGGGAGGGGGTGGAGGGTGGGGTCTTGTGCTTCGGCGCCGGACCAGAGGGGGACGCAAAAATTTCACCCTTTAATTTCCCCTTCAACATTACAAGGGGATGCCAAAATGCGTGCTTGTCCCTGCTGACCAAGTATATAGTTGTGGCCCTGCGTATATGTGCGTACCACATACGTCCTTTATTCCCATCAATTCGCCCTCCCCGACGTCAAGTCCTTTATCCACCGCGCCCCTCAGGATAACACTGAGTGTCACATATTGCTACTTATCATCCAGGAAATTTTTTCCTTTAGAAGATTCACTAGAGTGAGCAACAGATCCACTACAATATTCGGGAAAATGTTCATCTAATGTGTTCCTTCCTTCTACTTTTGAAGGTAGATGTCATCACTTTTTGAGCGTATATAATTAAACTGGTAGGTTAGACAAATACACGATTCCAACGTAGTTTATCTTTTCAGAGTAAAACGTAGTAAAAAGAAACATTTGATGATGAAAGAGACCCACTTTAGTGGATAAACATCGCTTCTGTGGCAAAAGGCATTTCTTTCAGGGAAAACGTGTTGAAATTCTGCTATCAATGAGAGATGCATTGTCACCACCCAGCAGATATACACACGTTCGGCGATCCGACACGTGTTTTGTCGGGAACAACTCATTCCTTATTCTAAATCAGTATAATCCCGGTATATCTTCATTGCAGGCAATTTACCACCGTTATATTCCGTTTTTGTGGGAGGAAAAGGTAGGGCTAGTGTTCTCAAAACAGCCGGTGCAGGAGGCACCGAAACACTTTTTCTATGGAGGGTGTCTCTGAAATGAATGCTTGCCTTGGGCGTCAGAAGTGATTTAGCCGCGTGTTTGCTCAGCTTGTGTATATGAAGGAAATTCTCATTTGTGAATTAATTCTGGAGTTGCAAAAACTTATTCGACAACTTATTGCGGGTACTCGAGCACCCCCAAGCTAAGACACCACTGATGCTTGCACCAAAGTTTATACTAGGTAATATTCGCAGGCCGAGCATGCTCGTTAAAATTCAAGTGGTAAATGGTACATCATTTATACAATTATACATTACTTACTTTCATTCGAGGTATCGGTTTTCTTGGCCGTTGCCCCAGGGCTTCGTTTGGCACGTGGTTTGTTCGGAGAAACTTTAAGCTCGCCGCCGCTGATGCCACCTGAAAAAGATGAATTACATGTCAAGATGAACAAAGTAATCTCTTAGCCTATAAGAGAAACAGAATGAAGAGGTTTCTACATTTTATGTTGCAAGTAAGTCTTAAAGTTTATCGTTATAAGCAACTCGCGTCGCAAAAATGACACGATGTATCTGGGTGTACAAATAGAGTTCAACTGAAAAAAGTCCCCCAGCAAATGACTTAAAGACGGAGGCATTGAAGGTCCCTGGGCGTTTCTATAATCCATTAATAAGTATCCATTATCCTTGAGTACAATATATTTATAAGAAGATTTTTAACAACTGGCTGTTCAAAAAAAAAAATTCATCTTCGCAAGAGAGAAGATTAATCTGCCTTTTGCGGGGAATCGAACCCACGTCCTTTCACTTTCCGGGTGAACGCCCTAGACCCTCCTGTCATAAGTCGCCATCTGGTGGCAGCGACAACAATTGTGAGCTTGGCCTGAGTCGATCGTCAATGTACGGTCCCTTTCAGTGCCCACGAGCTCCAAGGAATGATTGAGAGATTCGTTGTCTTTGTAGTCTAGCGCTTTCACCCGGAAAGTGGAAAGACGTGGGTTAGATTCCCCGCAAAAGGCAGATTAATCTTCTCTTTTTCCAAAAAAATTCATTGACGTCATCCTTGCATAATGCATTTATAAAGGCTAAAAACCGTTTTAAACTTTTTCGCTGTGCTGGAAAATGTTTCATCAGAAATTAAATTAATTTAATTTAATTTAAAAATCCTTAAAATATAAATTTTAGGAATTGGGCCTATAGTTGTAGTGTTAGTGTGATTTGAGATAGTTAGCTAATTCGCAAGGCTGAACTCGCTGCTTCTTTTTATCTTGCGTTTTTTAAGAAACTAAATTAAGCAATTATCTGGAATTCGCAGCTTAACACACATTCGTCTTAAAGAGAAAAGACATGAGAGAAGAAAAACATTATGAAAAAATCTTCTTATTGCATTTCATAGAAAATTTAGAAAAGAAATTCTCAAAAGAATAATAAAGAGGGAAATTATACTTATACTGCATTATATTTGAAGTAATATGGAGTTATAAGAAGATTAAATCAATGCTGTGAAGAAATTTTTAAAGCTATAACGAGCTTTTTTTGCATATTGTAAAAATTGTACTTTGTAGCTCAATACTTTTTTAGAGTGTGTTCTATTCTTTATATACATATTTATTTTATTCTTCGTGATTTGGTGTTGAGCATTCTATTTTACGCAATTTTTTCGTACAATCTCTTACGTATATTTTGCATAGTAATGTATTTTACATTATTTTAATTTCCTGTTAACGTTTTTCATTTTCCTCTTTTTAATTATTATTATTATTATCTAGCTTTAGCAATAGTGTTAGTATGCCTCGACCTCGACTAGTGTTGTGTAGAGCTTGCGACGGGAGGTTTCCCTGGTCTAGGGGTATAGTAGCCGATAGTTTCAATTGTAAAGGGTGCTTGGATAGGAAAAGGCTGGAACTAGAGGTCGAAGCTTTACGGGAAAAAGTTAGGGTGCTAGAGGGCCCAATTATAACGGAGCCTCTGGTCGTCGAGCCACCTGTTGATGACGACGCAATCTCCACGAATAACGACAGTTTAGAGGGCGAATGGGTGGTCGTGGATGAGGTAACGGGGGATTGTGATAGGGGTTTAATCATTGTGTGGTGTAGTAGTAGTACGTAGGGCCTCCAAAAAATGGTTCGGGGATCCATTCGGGGGGTCAGCCACCTCGTTGGGCAATTTGCCTGTTGTGACGTGGTATTTGTATTAAATGCGGGAAGCTCCAAGAACGTGACCCCAAATGAGGAGCAAATGTCCTTCAGGCCTATATTGAATTAATGGATCCTATTCCTATAACCCCTACTACCCCTTGGCAGTAGCTTAATTATTATTAGTAGTAGTAATTATTATTATTATTATTATCTAGCTTTAGCAATAGTGTTAGTATGCCTCGACCTCGACTAGTGTTGTGTAGAGCTTGCGACGGGAGGTTTCCCTGGTCTAGGGGTATAGTAGCCGATAGTTTCAATTGTAAAGGGTGCTTGGATAGGAAAAGGCTGGAACTAGAGGTCGAAGCTTTACGGGAAAAAGTTAGGGTGCTAGAGGGCCCAATTATAACGGAGCCTCTGGTCGTCGAGCCACCTGTTGATGACGACGCAATCTCCACGAATAACGACAGTTTAGAGGGCGAATGGGTGGTCGTGGATGAGGTAACGGGGGATTGTGATAGGGGTTTAATCATCGGAGATTCTATGGTTAGGGAACTTGGGAACCGAGTGTGTAGGGATTTTTGGGGTTTCGAGCGCTGTTGTCTTCCTGGGGGGGAAGATTGGCAACGTTCGAAACGTTTTTCATCGCCGTTAAAGTTGCCCTTGCGGATGATTCTGTGGGTGGAAACAAATCAGGTAGGAGCGAATATTAGTGAGTCTCTGTCAGAGTACCGGGATTTACTATTATCCGCTAGGGAGGGGGGTTCAGATGTGGCAGTGATTCCAGTGCTGCCAAGGGGTAGTAGGGGTTATAGGAATAGGATCCATTAATTCAATATAGGCCTGAAGGACATTTGCTCCTCATTTGGGGTCACGTTCTTGGAGCTTCCCGCATTTAATACAAATACCACGTCACAACAGGCAAATTGCCCAACGAGGTGGCTGACCCCCCGAATGGATCCCCGAACCATTTTTTGGAGGCCCTACGTACTACTACTACACCACACATGCACTCCGCCCCCCCCCCGCGGAACCCCCAACGAATCGGTACATGTGGGAATGTGCGTGTACGTGTAGTGAAACCTGACGTGAAGTTTTGTTGTTTCTCTGTAATGTTTGTTATGTGTAGTGCTGTCATCTGCCACAAGTTTTTCTAACTATGAGTGAAGTTATGATTGAATGATTTATCGTTGTAGGACTGTTGCTCTCTGTGGCGAGACTTTTTAACGGGGAGATCAGCTCGCATTTGCGCCTTGAAGTTGGGAACCACAGAAAACCAACTTCAGCCGACCACCACTGTGGGGTTCGAACCCGGATCCTCGCATCACGAGTCCGTCACTATAACCACTCGACCACCACAGCGGCCGATAGGTGGCTTCGTTCGGATGGGATCCATCTAAATAAGATAGGGGTCTGGGAGTTTTACGATAGTCTTGGGTCACGTTTTTTACTCCCAGACCAGGTAGTCGGGAATACGGGTTAGTTAATGATAATCACAACAGTACTGACGGGGAATTACCCACCTCTGACTATGATGGCTTCTCGATTGATACCAAATCACCGGGCAAATTAAAATGTCTGTTAATAAATGCCAGGAGCTTTGGTAATAAGAAAGATTTTTTAGAAACTATGATAGTTGTGGAGGGCTTGGATCTTATAGCCATTACAGAATGTTGGGCAAACGATGGGGATGAATCTTTCTTACATATCTCAGGATACGATACGTTTTTGAGAAATAGATCTGATAGGAAAGGGGGTGGATTGTTGATATACGTCAAATCCTCTTTGAAGGCTAGAGAGTGTAATGTACGTACGTGTGTGTGTGTGTATGTATGCATGCTCTTTATACAAATCTACAGTTTTAGACCGATCGTCGCCAGATTTTGCATATATACCAAACAGGTCCGGGATTGAACCGTAGGCTACTTTAAAAGTTCGTCAGAGCAGGGCAAATGCCCGAAATGGGCAAAAAACTGTCGGGCAACAATGGTTTTGGGGGCCTCAACAATCACTTTCGGAACGTTTACTTTGGTTACCGTGACTTCCAACAATGCGTTTCAGACGGGAATATATGCCTTTACAATGGTTTGTCACACCTTTAATTCTGTTATTATAACAGTTTATTCTTTTATAACGGTTTGTCACTTTTCCAATTTAATTGCAGAAAACCCGGGAAGCGGCGGGTATTTCTGCTAGCCTATATACAGGTTGTCCTGTAATCCTGTAAGTGATAATGCGGCCTTTATCTCATCAACCACCCATCGTATAGGTATAGTTTCAATTTGTAAAAAGCGTTTGAATAATATTCGCTGCACAAGCTGGACGTATGACGTCGCTAACAACAGAGAACAACAACTACGCTGACAAAACTGGGAATAAAAATGTTTAAACGTCAGCTGATGAACTCAATGTTTGCCTCAAATCATCAATACTCTGGCACGAAGTTAAAAACTTATCATTATCCACCAACATGCGAGTTCAACTGCAAAACGACTCGGCACTGCTATCATTTTCACATCAGTTGACCAACCAGTAGACCCAAGCACTGGACCGATTACGTTCCCAAATGGATTTTGCCAGTTGTTAAACTCAGTTCAAGAACTTGCAGACAAAGTCTTCCCAAAAATTCAACAAAATGACCAAAACCATGAGTGGCTTTCTGAGAGCGATTCTGGCACCGAAAAATGACAGTGTGAACAAGATCAACGAAAAAATCCTAAAAATTATTCCAGGAGACTCCACATCTTACAAATCGGTTGACACTGTCACAGACACAGCGCAGACATTTAGTTCTGTATCCTGCAGAATTTCTGAACTCCTTTGGATATTCCGGGTGTGCCACCATACAATTTGACCCTCAAAGTCGGAGCATCTATAATGCTTTTAAGAAATTTGGACACACCGAGACTCTGCAATGGCACCAGACTCTGCGTGAAGAAATTGCACAATTGCATCATTGAAGCGACGATGCTAACTGGATGTGCCAAAGGAGAGAAGACGTCTTCGTTCCACGTATCCCAATTATCACTAAAGAAATGCCATTCACTTTCAAGCGATCACAGTTCCTGATTCGTTTAGCTTTTGCCATGACAATCAACAAAGCGCAAGGCCAGTCGTTAGCAGTGACAGGTATCAACTTACTTGAGCCCTGTTTTTCACACGCACACCTTTTCGTCACCTGTTCACGTGTTGGTAATAGCAAAAATTTGTACATCTACACACCAGATGGAAAAAGAAAAAATATTGTGTATCCACAAGCGATTGCCTGAAGATTTTAATTAAAATATTTTAAAATAAAAGTAATTTTTTTTTACTTGATGCAGAAATTTTTTTGAGTAAGAAATAATTAATAAGCTATACATATATACATTTTTTACGGGGCGGGCAACGTCGCCGGGTACCTGCTAGTAACTAAATAAATTTAAGCACCATGACTGTAATCCGATAATGGGGAAAGATAAAATCTTATTCTTATATAAGGGGTTGTTGTATTTTTAATTTTTTTTTCTCTTAACTCTTTATGTTGGCTTCCTCATTCTTTCCTCCATGGGATCTAGATCGGGCAATACCTACCCACCCACTCACCCCACTATCTAAAACGTCTCAGCGCCGACTATATTAGACTATATTATGATGTACGTGTTAAAAATATCTTGTTGAACAGAACGACTTGGGGGGGGGGCGGCAAATGATATTTGTGGCAGGGATGAGACGATGAATCATCAGGACCGGTTGTTTGTTTACTTGAGCACCAGCACAGTTAAAAAGAAACGCCACAGAACACCCCCCCCTCCACTCTACGCATCACAATAATACTAAATCATTACAGCATCGCATCGTTCACCCGCAATTTGCTGAAATTCGCGATTTTAAAGGCGTAAATTATTTGACATGTTATTTCATGTAACAAAAAGGCGCATTCATACAAAACCGGCATTTTTTTTGTCACTCCTCAGAGCTGGTACCCGGTGCGGGTCGCACCGACAGCACCCGCCTTCCTACGCCAGTGTCGGTGGGACCCCACCACTCACAAACTCATTCCTTTCTCTATTCATTCCTCCCTCTGTACGATCAAGTTCATCGCAAAGAGATTGTGGCTGCATTTCGAACAGAGATGGCAGCACTAACGTCCTTTTATATGCGGGAAAGATTCCGCGAAAAAATAATAGGGGTCATTCAAGTATTACATTAGCATCGATGGGGGAGGGGTTTCCGATTTGCTGACTTTTAATGGCAAGGGGGGAGGGAGTGTTTGGATGATTTTTCGTCATCAACCACCCTTTATGAAAATATGAAATATTCTTAATGGCATCTTAAAATGACTCGGTGCGCCAAAAACGGATAAAAAACCTTTCGATAGTTATTGGGCACGTGAACTAACATTCTCCCTAATGATAAATCCCTTACAGAGCCACTTCAGCGATCTCTAAATGGTTCACGGATCCTTCAAGTGCTCAGGAAATGTGTCCGGATGGCTTAAGTGTTATGGAAATATGTCCGAGCCGCTTAAGTGCTCTGGAACTGTGCAACGCATCACTCAAGTGATCCGTAATTATGCCCGCGTTTCAGACGTGTTACACCTTTACAATGGTTTGTCACTTCTTCAATGCTGTGCGTATATATGTATAATAGTTTATACATATGTCTCCGTATTGTCTTTTGATATTCAACTGCATAAATTCATGTAGTTTAGGATGTTTTAAAATTATTTTTGTGCCCGTAAAGTACATCGAAAAAATTCCACAGCTTTAACTAAGCATTTTTGGAAGCTGAAACAGGCAGATATGGATAACTTTCAGTTCAGGGGGGGGGGGGGGGGGAAATCGAAATGCATAGCGCCCCTTAAAAAAGGAAAACAAATATATTCATTTCTACGTTTCTTTAAATCCAGATTTGTTTCCTTCATGAGTCGCGCAGGAAGTCGCCATATTGGTTAACTTGGACACGGTTTGTATGTCCTTCAAAGAGGGAGATATCACGTGATCCAAAAAGGAAAAAAACGTGAATCACGTGAATAATACCCGGCGCTGCCCGGGTTTTCTAACTAGTAAGCAATAAAACCCGTTTTTCGGACACAAACGGGACAAAAAAATTCACCCGTAAAAGGGGTGACCGTTAACCAGGGGTTTGAAATGCATACTTTTGTTAATGGGAAATACTTTCAAAATACTTTTAGTCTAAAATGGGAATTTTTTTTTTTGGCCGCATCTGAGGAGTGACCGTTAATACGGGTTTTACTGTATATAAGTAGGGACGGCTAAGATTTCGAGTGTTTTCCGTAAAATATGGGTCATATGGCCACCCGCTATAAATTAGTTTCTGGCCTGCAAGTGACAGAAATAACACATCTGGCTTGTGGACGGAAGAGGTTCCGCACACGATTTTGATATCATTTTTTTTCCAGTTGACACTTAGTCAAAGACCACTTGATTGAGCACCTAGGTTTATGGTCCCAGTACCTCTTGCAGCAGGGTCCCTAGGGTGGAATCCTAAATTGGTCCTCCTAGAGTAAGTAAAACCGCAGCGTGAAAAACAAAAAATGAAGAAAACTGTCCCGAGCTCCTTAGCTGGAGTCCTGACCCTTATGGGAGGCCATGTCGAGGTCACCAAGGATTCCCCGGTGCCGTGTCGAGCAGCTTTATTTTTATTATCAGTTTTATTTAAGTTTTCTGATTTCTTCCGCAACACATTCCTTGTCCCTCTTGTCAGGGCGGAGACAACCTTTTGTAAACCAATTGGTCTATAATTCAACAGAGGCGGCTCTTTTATACCGAGCACAATTCCGGCCTATCACCATGGATAATTTACTACCGATCGAGTTGTTCGAAGTGTGAGTGTGTGTACCCAGCAGTCTGAGTGCGTACATGGTGGGTGTGCGTGAATTAGTGTTGCCATCAAATCGTGAGTGAAATGAAATGATTGAACGTTTGTAGGGCTGTTGCTCTCTGTAGCGAGACTTTTTAACGGGACCAGTGCAGCTACAAGAGTAACCACCCAAGCGGGGGGGAGGAATGTCAAATCCGAGCTGAAAGGGCAAAAAAAGCTTTGTCGACCAAAAAAAATGTGGTTGACGGCGTCAGAAATAGCTCTCGCACGAGTAAAGATTTTTCTCGAGCCACCGCTGATAATTATGTCATGTAATTAGATTATATGTGATGTAGATAACATTATATAAATTATGCAGATGGCGTATCTATATGAATAAAAAAATCGATATTTTTGCTGCAAAAACAGGAAATATAACTCCACACATCCATTGTTTAAAATTCACTATCGATAAATAAAATTTTCACATGCAGATTATAGCCTACGCTACCACGGACTTCATACGATGGTATATTTTTCCCCCTCAAAGTATCGATATTTTATCAAGGATTATTCGTCTCAGCGGATTTTACGGAGGAAATTAAGGTTCCAAAGGAAGTCCTTACCAGTCGCAGAAGCAGAGGTGTGAAAATAATCGTGGGCTTATTACCAGACGCGGGGCTCAATGTAAAAATAATACTGGGCCAGGGGCATTCTGACAATTTCAAGCGTCCAAAAAAATGTTTGTGGGTGGGGGAACCCTCTAGCTTCGATTTTACATAAGATGCTCGCCTAAAGTACCAAAGGATGTTTAGCGGTGTCGCGAGTTCAATACCCGGTTCGTCCTTGTCAGAAAACTTTCCTGACACAGGGGTACAAGAAAGAAAAAAAAAAACGGCGACTTGACCGCAGCAAGAAATTGCTACCGCAGGGAGTCCCCCATCGAGGGGTTAGCGCACCAACCTCTCGACGAGTATAAAAAATAAGCCTGCCGTTCGGAATCGGCAATAAATTGTAGGTCCCGGTCTAATTAGCCCTCGTGTGCAGAAAATGACCGTGGTGCGACAAAAATGATCAATGATCGATTTTACATATCATGGCTCCCTCATCTTACATCTAAACTCCTAGGCCGAGATCTTTGACGGGCGAACGGGAAAATTTTCAAAAAATTCGAACCTAATGAAAAAAATAATTCCAGCACCTATTCAAGTAAATAATTAATAAGAGAAGGATAATTTGATCTAGGAACTAATGAAAGAAAATTCCAGGCCCAAAATAAATTAGGAATAAATAAAAGAAATAATTCCAGAAATGACGAAAGCCTTCAGTAATTTGGGGCCTCCATGTTTTATTCGAGGCTCTGGGTATCTCCGGCCCACAACTAGACAAAACGCCATGGGCATACATAAATTTTTGCGAGTCCTCTATTTTGGATAGAAAATAGGTAAATTTGTTATTTTTTTAGTTTATATTTTTTCACTTCTATTTACCGCTCGTGCGGACGAGATGCAACCGCACTTGGCACACACCCAAAAAGGCGGCTCGTGTGTGTGTTTGCCCTCCATAAACTAAAACAAACTTCTGCCGTGAACAAGACTAATTACGCAGCAGGTTGTAAAGAAAGTCTATAAGTAGTAAAGAAAGTCTGAGAAAGTTGTGCTTTTTGAAACAGAGATGGCAGCACCATATACTGAAATATTCGGAATCGCGACAATGAAATCTAAGGTTACCATTCGTCCCCTTTTCAGGTTTCCGGAATTAGATTTTTTTGGGGAATATCCAAGGGCGTAGCCAGGGGGGGGGGACTTGGGGGTCTGGTTTCCCCCCCCCCCCGAAATGTGAGAAAATGACCGAAAAAAGGGAAAAAGATGGCCAAATCTATTGTTCTGTCACTTTGGTCCCCCCCCGAAATGAAAGTGGTCCCCCCCCGAACGAAATTTCTGACTACGCCCCTGGGAATATCTGTTTTTTCAGTGTTTGCGTGTGTATATGTGTTCTTTCCCATTACATATTTACACTTTGACCAACGCCCTCAAAATTCCCAGACGCATCCAAGTTGCCTCCAAACAGGCAGATGGTATTTTAACCATGGCTCAGATTGCCGCAGGATAACATGAAAACGACAGTCGGAAAAACCGCTCTGGAAGAAAGAAAATCGCAATATCCATTTTCAGAATACAAGAATACAATTATTGCTCACCAACTGCAGATGATGTGCACTAAAGGGGGGGGGGGTTTAGCAAACCCTAATAGGAGCAATGGAATTGCATTCCCTACTAGGAGGCTTAACCAGCACCTCCTAGAAATAGAAAGCCTCTGCATTGTTTGCCGTAAACGTCATTCAGACTACCTAGCAAGTTTGCCACATTTTGAAACCCAGCATCCCATTTCGTTTCTTCTTATTTTGGCGTAGAATCTTCCTGATTGGCTCACAAATACCGCATAGTGATTGAATGTAAGGCATGGAAATCGCCAATTCTGAGCCCGATCATTTCTTTTCCTCACAACGATTACACTGGACGAGCAGGGAATTTGTTTCCGTGAATATTCTGAGGGGAAAATGGACTATTTACTCACGTCACAAGCAGATTGCGGAGGCCTCCTTCCTCTAGGAGGGGCTGGCTTAACCCAGGCTGAGGGGAGCTGCTCTCGCCAACACTATAAAGACTGGACCTTGGTCTCCAACAAAAAAAAGACTTTTACCTGACTTATTCCCTATAAAGATGCGACAAAACCAAACGATTCGATATCTCGCAGGAATTCATCTACTTTCCCCCCAGATGGTTGTATATTGGGTAGCAGATACCCCTCAGGCAAACCGGGGTTTTTCCACTCGATAGATACATTCAAACCGGGGGTGATACTGGTGGTATCATCATCTTCCTGATCGAAGTCACCTTCATCAAGGAAGAGTGGGCGTACGATATCTCTAGTTAAAAAAAACCACTTCCAAATATTAAAAAAAACTTTTGAGGGCCCCTCCTTGCTCTAGGCAAAATTATAAAACTGGCCAGACGGTGGGCACAATTCATTAAAAGTGAGGGGAGATGGATCGTTAATTTTTTTCCCTTTTTGCTCTACCTCGTAATGTGCTAGACACATATGCCAAAATGTCAAGACGTTTCTTGAATTCATAATCCTAAATTGAAATTCGAACAAAATTTCCGGTAAATTTAAATAACTTATTCAGGCCCGAAATTTGGAGGGGGTAAGGGCTTTGAAATACACTAGAAATAGTATATACATACATACAAGGCGTCCATAATTGAAATACCCTATTTTAAAGTGGCCTACAGGCGAAACCAGTCATGAGAAAAGTGTGAAATTTTGTGGGGGGACTTCATGAAGCGATGGGAATTTAATTAATTCAGAAGGGGAGAAAATTAGTTGCACATGACGCCACCAGAAGGCGTTTCACTTTGAATACCTGTAGTAAACGTAAATTTATGTGATGTCACGCAGCAGCTTTTATAAAACCTAGAAACATTCGCGGAGATCTCTATCGATAAGTTTACGAGATCGCGCTTTCTTGGTCAAATTGTTTTACCAAAACGCAGTAACTGCTCTAAGGAAATATCGGACTTGGAAGAGGATTTGAAAAGGTCCAATGAATTCATATCGGAGTATGATAACGAAATTTGAAACCACAGGATCGTTGGCTGTTCGTCCTGGAAGAGGAAGAAACCCCGTTTCTATAGACGCAGTGCAGGAGGTTTCGCTTCAAGTGGTAGAGGACAGAGCTTCAATTCTCGTCGTAGCCATAGGCGGAGATTGACTTGGAAGTCTGGGGGGCAAGGTCATTATTGCTGGGGGGAGGGGGCACGATGATGTCAATTCATTTATACATATATACATTAGATCAGTCGACTCCACGTTTGACTCAGGGGCACGTGGGGCCCCCCCCCCGTATCGCCGCCCATGGTCGTAGCACTAGTGTTAGGCGCGTAGCACAGGCGTTAGATAGGCCACGCTCAACTGTCCATAAGATCATGCGGAATATCCTCCGATATTATCCGTACAAACTGTCAGTTGTGCAACGGTTGCTTCCACATGATTATAACGTTCGACTCCGGGTCTCACTGCAGTTTCTAGCTCGCGTTGAGGTCTGTTCAGAATGGCCTTGGAATGTTCTCTGGACAGACGAAGCGCATTTTCACTTGGATGGTGCAGTCAATACTCACAGCTGCCGAATTTGAGAACCGGAAAATCCGCGTGCTATCTTAGAGGTTCCGTTGCATTCACCAAAAGTGACGGTATGGTGTGGATTTACTGCATCATTTATTCTCGGTCCTTACTTCTACGAGGCGTTACGTTCTACTGGTCCAGGGACATGTTCGATCACCGGGAAGCGATATGCATTGCTGTTACAGAACGAAATTGTTCCGGCTCTGCAAGCACGTCACTGCCTTGCAGACACAATCTTTATGAAGACGGAGCTCCTCCACACATTGCAGTGCGTGTTGAGAATATTCTTAAAACGCATTTTACAGAACAACGTGTGTCATCAGCCGGCACGTCCCTAATCTATGGCCTCCTCGATAACCGGATCTTAATCCATGCGATTTCTGGCTTTGGGGGCATTTGAAACGTCTGACAAGTTGTGCAATCCAAGAACTTTACCTGTCCTTAAATGCAGCATTTCATGCCACGTGCTGCATTTCCCAGCACACACTTCGGTCAGTTGTGGAACATGCGATCTTGTGATTTCATATGGAATGTGAAAACGATGGCCATAATGTGGAACATGTTTTGTTGCAGTAACAATTTTAAAGTGTTTAACAATTGTTAAAATTGTAAACATTTGTCTAAATGTCTTTTATTAAATAAAACGCCCTCTTGTGGCAACATGTGCAACTGTTCCCCCTCCCTGAAACAAATTCTCATCATTTCATGAAGTCCTCCACAAAATTTCACAATGATGAAATTTCACAATTTCTGATGACGAGTTTCGCCCGGGGAGGATACTTTAAAATAAGGTATTTTAATTATGGACGTCCTGTACATTGAGTATGTGTTCTTTGCCCCCCCCCTCCCCAACCCGGGAAAAGTTGAAATGACGGGCCTGAATTTATTGACGATTTATCATATTTACTAATACGAACTGGGATTACACATTATCACCGGTGAATGTGAGGAGCAAAATTCATTAATCTCAGAAAAATGGTTGGTAACTATTCATAGGTGATTATGCATAATAACTGAATTTATCAAATTGTCGTAACATATATAACGGTTCTGTTTAAATTGGGAAAATTTATTGGTTGGTATATTTTTTCGGAAAAGTAGCGCCACCTTGTGAAAATTAGGTAGGAAAAATGGTTTCATCAATGGTGCGGAAGCAGGCATCCTTCTCAGGGCCGCAACTAGGGGGGCGGGAGCAGGCGGGTCTCGTGCCCCAGGTGCTAGACCCGAGGGGGGGGGGCAAATTTTATTCTGAAACCTCTCCAACATTAAGAGGGGCGTCAAAATGCGCGCTTGTCCCGAGTGACCAAGCATCTAATTGCGGCCCTGATCCTCCTTTCGCATTTTTCGAATCTGGTAGCCCCTAATCAATTCCGATTCCTTAATCAATAACCCGATTCACCGAAAGCTAGTGATGATTTCTAAAATTACCGATTAAAAAAAACGGCAAGATCCAAATTAACAAATTCTAGGATATGACACGCATGTTCAACATATCGCCCCTCTTATACCCGAGACAAATGTGCAAATTTTCACTTTTGGGTTCATCAGCTGGTCATCACTTATACAGTCAAACCTCATTAATGAGTCACTCTTGGGAGAGCAAAAATATGATTTAGTAAGCGGAGTGACTCGTTAAACGGAGTAAGCCATAGCTGTGCCAATTCCTGCCTGAGGACAATTGGGACTTCCAAAAAGTGGCCCGTTAAGCAGAGTGACGTTTTAACCGGGTGACGCACTAACGAGGTCTGACTGTATTTGTCAAGTTTCGCAAGAAACGCAAATGCATATCCTCTATTGAAACACGTTTTACACAAGAAATTTAAGAGAATAACTTTCTTAGAGTAACATTCAAAAGTCGTTTTCCAAGTTCTAGAAATTTGCTCATTCATGCTCCTGGTAAAGAGAAACGATATTATAATAGCTTCAAGCGGGCGACGTTTTATTCCTTAATCTATTTCTATGTTTGTTTGAACCCGTTCAGTGGACATATGAGTGAAATGAATAGAATCTTACAGCACCAATCAATATTATATAGTTACAAACACCACATTTGCTACGAATGATTTCTATGCTACGACCACATTTGAAAATATTCGATTAAAATTTTTTGATTAACCAGTTAAAAATTTTGATCAATTCCCAGCCCTACTAATTATAAATGGCCGTAATTATCACAAAAAAAAAAAAAAAAAAAAAAAAACGTTAACGTGGCGATGACCCCGAATCATAGGGATCGATAAAGTATGGGGTATATAAAAATAGGGACCGGCTAGAGCCCGAATTTCGGACATTGGCAACTTCGGCTTTAACAGTAGCACATAGATCACTGAGTATATGTTTTTTGCTCTCAATGGAAAAAAGTTGAAATGGGCAGGCCTGTTTGGGGGGGGGGGGGAATCATTTCGTGGAGAAAACCCTATTAATATATTTATTGAATGGGCTTTTTTTTCGGATGGGGGGGGGATAATCTTATTGGTTAGACGACGATTTATTGTGGAATTAATGGAAAAAGACGAGAGTCCGTACTCACCCGATGTGATTGTCCTGGACGTTGGATTAAGTTGTCCCTGTAATATCCCCAAGCTCGGCGTAATGATTGCTGGAAGTGTCTTCGCTCTCAGCAGAGGGATTCGCTTCTTGGCTGCTGTCTTCTCGTTCAAATAACTGACAACCAAAAAACAAACAAAATAAATGTCAAACTGATTACGTAAATGCCGTTCTTTAACACAATCATTTCAGTTCTGGTATCGTTGAAAACTATTAGAAGGCTCTGAAAAAAATAATACCGAGTCGTTATTGAAAGAGGTATTTGTCGGTAACCATAATTACACAAAAAAATCCCTCCGACATTTGGGAGGGAAAAAAATCCATTGCTTTTGCATAGTACCGTGTACTGTTTAGCGTATAGGCTGTTCCAGAATAGGCAGAATGAGAAGAACATTGTTCTTCCGGTGAGAACCCA
This sequence comes from Pholcus phalangioides, assembly GCF_987345545.1. Taxonomy (NCBI): domain Eukaryota; kingdom Metazoa; phylum Arthropoda; class Arachnida; order Araneae; family Pholcidae; genus Pholcus; species Pholcus phalangioides. The sequence goes on from NW_028301613.1 coordinate 11,417,152, forward strand.
TTTATTCGGAAGATACGTGCATTTTGTCACTTCAGAAGTCAGAAAGATATAGTAGCGTAACTCGGACCCCCTCTCCGAGGCTTTCATCCACTCGTGCTTCTCTTATCGTCCTCCTCTCTATTCTTGCATTGTCATTATTCCTGTCGGTCAGACATCCAGAATTTTACCATGAATCTCTTGCCGCTAATGACAGTAAACCCGCATGTCCCTTGCGTCTAACCCCACATTTACTCGCGTATCCTTTACCCTGATCGCCCTATTGCCCTAATGATGACTATCGGGACCTTTCTCCTAATGGTCATATCTGCGGGTTCATTTACACCAAAGTTTTCGAAACTTTGTTCTTTCTATCGTCCCCTTCTTCAGAATTTTTCTCGTCGCCCCCAACTCAACCCGTAGGATCCTATGTTCAGTAGCCTCCACCGCGGCCAAACACGTGAATTACAAACGTTTGAAACGTATGTATCTTCATCTCAACGAACGCCGTTGTTAGAGTTTGTCAACGCCTCGGGAGGGGGGGGGGGTGTCGCAACGCATACTTTGAGAACCAGTTTCCTGGGGAGGGGTGGGAGAAAGATCCACGGAGTTTTCCTTTCCAGAACAAAGACAATATAAGTGACAAATTTCAGGGGGAAAATAAAAAAAATTATCGACTTCTACAGTGAGTGGAAGGAGGGGTGTCCCCAAATACTTAACTGCGACCCTGAGAAGCGATTCACTTGATATTCTTTCAGTGTTCGACTAAGGGGTCATCGGCAAATGCTGATTGGGAGGTGGTCAGAAAGCAGAAATTCGATGGAAAGTGAGAGGTAGAAATTTAGAAAAGGGCCAAGGGAAGACATTATAGCGAAAACGGGCAGAAATTCAAAGGGTGGATTCGCACCTTTAGACACTCACCGTGTCGTGTCAGACACGGCATACATTCTTTGACATAAAAATGTTTGTCTGCGCCTGCGCAGCCACGATACGATAGAATGAATACCTTCATTTGTTTCATGTTAAAGAATGTTTGCCGTGACACGACACCGCGAATGTCTATAGACGTGAATCCACTCTGAAAGGGGCAAAAAGTTGGGCAGAATTTCAGGGAATGCCAACGAATGGAACAGGTTGATTCAAGAACAAATCTCTACCCGTGAGGGACCCGACCTATTTTTCGCGCCTGTTGACCACGTTTCTTTGACCGACAAAGTTTTTGTTTTGGTCTTTCAACTCGGATTTGGCGCCCCTGAGATGCGACCGCACTGAGCGCAAAGCCCAAAAGAGGCATAAATTCAGAAAAGGACGAAGACAGACGTTGAAAAGTCAGAAAAGGCCATCTACTGGGTCTTACATATTGTCACAGTTTTAGCAAGTCCTAAAAACATGAAAATGATACATAGATAAATAGATTCCTTTTTACTAAGGCACAAACTCATTGGATAGGTGTCGCGTGTCGGATGATCGAAACAAATGTCTCCTGCATCGCTGAGCTCCCCCCCGCAATCATTTTCCCGTACCTGGCAACCCGTCTAGAAAGGGTGACTGTTCTTATGTTATACAGAGCAGAAGACCCCCCTAAAATGTTTACACTACAAACAGTACAAAATGTAATTCAATCATAACATCATTCACTTCTGAAATATAGATGGCAGCACTGAAAAATAAAAAAACACTACATACGCACTCAGATACGCGAATGGCTCTCATGAAGAATCATATCCACATTCAAAGAGCCAATTAATTCCATGGTTTTCTCCACGAAAGGTTCGCGAATTAATCGCATCATGAAAAGGGGGGAATTAACACTCTTTTGAATCAATGTACTCTCAAAGTTCGATGCTGGTCCACGTGTGAAGAATCAATTGTTACACGTTGAAATATCGAATAAGGAAAGATCTTCGGTTCGATTCAAGGCACGTACATAATGGACTCTCCTCCATCTAATTTATCATATTTACTCCCCTTTTGTTAGCCCAGAACGAAGAAAGATTCAATTATAAGCACGTTGTCTCGATTACATTTCGGGATATTTCTTGAATGTCTCGATGAAGATAACTGAAATCCAATTGGAATATGAAACGTGGGTAGTTCTCGACATTTTTATTCACGTTTTAATGGCCTAGGAACTTAAAGATGGATGTAGCGTGGGCCAAAAGTCACTACACTTGAAAAAACCATAATGATCAAACAATATGCCGCGTGACTTTGCTCCTTTGAAAATTATAATTTGCATAAAAAAATAATTTCCTATTCCGTGTCTTCGAATTAAGATTCAATTTTATCCGTCAGGAAAAATGCTTCTCGTCAATCAAGAATGCCAGAATGAACATATTACGATGAATGTGATAAATCGGTATTCATGCATAATAACGGATAATTACGCATAATTGCCAATCGTCTCTTCCGACATTTTCACTTTTACCGTTGATTATTCCCGATTGAAGTTAATGAGTATTATAGATACGGAAGAAATCATGCTTCAGACTTCTGGTTAAGGAAATCGGGTGTACCGATCCGGTCTGTCCAATCTGTCGGAACTGAAAGATGCTATCCGCCGAGAGGTGTCATGAACCGAACCTGCTGCAATCTGCCGTTGCTGGATTTGTCACACGCCTGCAATGTGTTATTCCCTGTGGTGGTGGTCATGAGGAAAACACACACTGCTGTAATATGCGATTTGGAGGCATTCTGTTCGTCATTGGCGTATCTTTTCTTTGACTTGTGTACATCAGCGTCACCTGTCGGCTGCTTTTGAGGTGTTTTTTTTTCGTCTTAAAAAAAATCCCGTGACCTAGCGATTTTTTTATTTCGGTTATTTTTGAAGTTTTTATGAATTTTTAAAGTTTCTACGGACTTTTTTCCCACCCTGTATATTTCCTTGGTCGCGTAACAATGATAAACAAGATTTAGGAAACAGCTTCATAAAGGATGGGTCATGAACTGTTTTCGTAAATCGGGCTTTGAAGATGGTCAAGAAATACTGCAGCGATGCCGATTCCAGAATAGTGGAATAATATAGGGTCTAGGTCAATTCGTCGCGCTCAACTTGTCGCGGGACAATTCGTCGCATTCAATTTGTCGCAGCGTCAATTCGTCGTGCTACAAACTCGTCGCGGTACAAATTTGTCGCAGACTCATTTCGTCGTGACAAATTTGAATTGCTTTAAAATTCATATGTTTGTTGTGATCTTATAAATAGGGTAGTTGCTTTAGGCGTAAAAAATGGAACTAATTTTTTTTCTCATTTATTGGAAATGTTCCCCCTTCCCATCTGTTTTAATTTTTAACAAATGAAGGAAAGTATTCATTGAAGTCATTAAATTTTTAAATTTTAATTTTTACTATATAAGCCGCATTTCCGCCGGGACTTCCATTTCTCGCAGTGAGGGATGTTGAAGAGCTCACCCAAATAAAAAAATTGAGACCAAATAAATTTTTAAATTTTAATTTCCACCATATAAGCCGCATTTCCCACTTTTTGTCGGGATTTGAGTCCCTGAGTACGGGTTTGAGTCCCTTATAAACGGAATGAATGGCGGTTTTCAGCCCCTCCCCCTCTTCAATGTTTCCTTCATGTCGGCACCTTTGACTGGCCAAGGATGCCAGAAGTGTTTGAAACTTGTGGGTTCTTGTCTTGATCTTGAAGTAGGAAATTTTGGTTTCTGAATCATTTCTCTGGGTACTCATACCCTTTCCATAAAGTACCCTGGGCACCAACAGCATCTCTCTCTGACACCACTGCAAATGTCAATCGATTTTTGATATTTTTTTTTTCAACTCTGAAGTAACAACTCTCGAGTGAAAAGAATGAAATCAGACTTTCAATTAGCCCATTGTATGTAACTTCGTGTACGTGACACTCGAAATTAAAATTAATCGTTAAAGATAGGCTCACTGTAATTTGGGGAATATCATACAAACCGAAATTTTTTCACATATTGAAATTTTATCACACCAAAAATCAATTATTTAACACTTCAAATTTTTATAACTGAATTTTCAAATATAATTAAACTTTTATATGCAGTTAAATTTTTAAATGTAATTGATATCGCAATTTTAATTTCGATGAACTTTCCGCATTGACAAAAAATAATTATTTTCAGTTAACTGCGTGTACACTTTTGTTCATGTTTTTATTTCACGTGTAAGACAAAAACCTACATACAAGCTCGCGTACAGTGAAGAATCGACGGTTCGACGAATTGATTCTGCGCTGTAATATATAAATTGACGTCACGACGAATTGACACGGCGGCAAACTTGTACAGCTACGAATTGGAGCTGCGACGAATTTGTACCGCGACGAATTGACACTGCGACAAATTTGTATTGCGACGAATTGACACTGCGACAAACTTGTACCGCGGCGAATTGGCACTGCGACGAATTTGTACCGCGACAAATTGAGGCGTGACGAGTTGAGCGCGACAAGTTGAGTGCGACAAATTGACCGGCTACGAATAATATAGCAGCAGCAGAGATCAATTATTATAACTATATATAATTAAAATTTAGGAAACAGTTTTCGCATAAAAAAAAATTTCGATTATAAAATTTCAGAAATTGTTGTAAGTATTATCCTATGTGAATGTTGATGATTAACTTAAAATTTGTGGTCATTATACAGATCCAGGATAGATGAATTACAATAATTCGAATTTTGGATGATTCGAACTTTCTCCCAGTGCCTGGAGTTCGAATTTACCAAGTTCGACTGTATCACCTAAATTCAACCACTTATCAGTTTCTTTCATATGTGATGGGTGCGCTACACATATTTTGCTAAACATAAATTCATTTTTCATAAACATTGAATTAAATTAAAATTTTATGATAAAAATGTACTAATTATCAGCGTTGTGTAATGTTAGCTTGCTTCACATTTACCGACATTTTTTTAACACAATCAACATCACCGATCAAATCCATCATCCTAGGCTGAAGTTAGAGCAAAATTTACGGTAAATTTAAGAACTAATTAATTGACGATTTCAATCAATCATATATTGCTGTCCCGCCCCTAGAGGCATACAGCGGTTAATTGACGATTTATCATTCACCAACACGAGCTAAGAATTATGCATAATCACCATTAAATGTGATAAATTTGCTAAATTATCAAAGCAAAGTGGTCGGTAATTATGGGTAATAACCGGACTTATCGCATTTACCGTGACAATAACATGAAATACAGAATAGATTTTTTAAATTTTCAAACACTTGTCATATTTTGTCATAAGATGCTGAAAATTTTGTTTCACAGAATGAATCTACAAAAAACCCCTTACTTTCTTTTACCAATTAATTTTTTTTACAGCAATAACTCCACAATCCTCCAATAATTCCACGACTTGAGAATGTCCTCAAACCAGAAACAAGCACGACAATTTTTCTTCCCTTTATTCTGAAATTATTTGTGATGTTACGGACACTTAATGCGGTCTTCATGCATTTTAAAGAGATCCGTATGTATTCCTTCCTTTAATTCTTAAATCGCTTCTTTCAATATTTCTGAAGTTTTTTCAATAATTTTCAAATTATTACCTTCAAATAATTCTGAAATTATTTGAAAATGTACCTTCCAAAAATATTCTTCCGTTGATTAAGAAATTATTTGTGATGTTGAGGATAGTTAACATAATCTTCACGAATTACCAAGAGATTCATATGGTCAACTCATTCAATTATTCTGAAATTATTCCTTCGGCTAATGCTGAAATTATTTTTATGTTAATTCCAAAGTTTTCATTTTTCCGTCAGTTCTGAAGTTATATCCTTCAATAATTCAGAAATTATTTCTACCGTTACTCCCAAAATTATTTTTTCCTGTCAATTCTGAAAAACTAATCTAAAACTAATACTGAAAAAATGTCTTTCAATAATATATATTTAGAGAATTTGTCACATACTCTGAAAATATTTGATATGTGCTCAAATTGTTATGCTAGTATTTTTCAGCATTTCTGAACATTCAATAATCATGTATACATTTTTGCATGCCGATTTGCCCCCACCTCATAAAGGTTCAACAGACTCTTCAAAATGCCCCCAAAATAAGCTCGACTCGGGGAATTTTCGGTCAGAGGACACTATTGTAGCGTTCCTGCAATGCTCGCTGAGTATTTCAATCCCGTCGAAATACATATAAGTAGTACGTAAATTAAATTCCTCGAACCGATCCTACTCCTAGGAATTGAAGAAACAGACAGAGAAAGAAACAGACGAAGGAACGTTTCTTTGTATCCCGAATGCATTTCCTGAGGGTTTTTTTTTTTTTATCCAGAGAAGGAGGAAGACTGAATTTATTCTCGCAACACTAATTTCTAGTGCAAATACCTCCCGGTCACAGACATGCTGACGTCACATGCGAGAGAATGCTTGCATAGTAACAAAGTGCTACAGAAGATGTACGCATTTATGTATACAGTATTACAAAGGCTCGGATCAATTTTTATAGGGGAAATGAATGAGGTACAGATGACGACGTGGTTGGACGTCACCTTCATTGAAAAGTGAGGAAAACGGCGCGGCATAATATTTTCTTATAAAACGGGAAAAAGACGTGGAGGTAGAGGAATATTTCAAAAGAGAAGACAGCTCGTGAGAAGCACATAATCGCATCTTGACGTCCACGACCTGACAACCGTTCCCCAACCCACACCTTTCCGTGATAAGCATATTTACCGGGGATTAATCAATCAATGACGTTCGATTAATTACGACAGCATTATTTTGATGAACTCCTAACATTGAAAGGTCGTGCTTACGCCGCAAGTAATTAAAATACCGAGAGCTCAAAGGTCGTGGGAAAACGAAATATACATAATATAATTATGGAATGCGTTAGAAGGGGGCTGAGTGAATCGTTTCCTAGCGGTGAATTTTCCGCACACGGAGTGAATCAACGTAGAAAAATGTAGGACAGTTTTAGGTCCCTCCTCGCCATAAGCTGATACACTCGTGCTGTTCCGTAAGTAATTTGTTACGTTGTAATTTCCGTAGTGCATAACACCGCCCATGGTGATAGACCGGTGTTATGCACGGTGAAAATAGATGAGAAATTTATTAAAAATGTGAAGCTTTTATTAAAAGCGTGAAGGTTGGTACGCCATCTATATGTGAAAAAGCACGCTGAAATATGAAGAAATATTTCAGAATCACGATACTGGAATAACATGTGAATTCGTCAGTTAACCGGTCACGTATTATGGCCACCAATACTCCAATATCTTGTTCTGAAGCTAAGGCCACATTCGTGTCCAGCTTGATCCAATTAATTAATATTTCTTCCCCCCCACCCACGTCGTGAAGCACTAGCGGCATAGACTTGCTATGCACTGGCCCGACAAACCAGTCACGACCCAGGCTCTGTCCCTCCAGGGATATAAGCCATGCACTGGCCCAAGCAAGCTATGCACTGGCCCAATGTTCCTTTGTGAACATTTGGTTCCAGAATACTCCATGTGTGGCCAGACGGGTTGGAAGATTGGGAAGGAAGGGGGCTCCTTTGACTTTGGTTGGAGGCTGGAAGGTCCTGGTTCGACCCACTCTTCGACCAGCCTTCCAATACCTTCAGTCTCCGACATTTGACGATCATTGTCAATGGTGGACGGGGGCCACACTATTCGCCCATGATCATGTTCAACCTTGCAACGTATTGGGTGAGGCTAGACACGAGAGAGTGACTAGCTCAAGAGGCGATATAAAAATGCACGTGTTGGGTACATGGATACCGAATCTTCTTTTACCTGGGCAACATCAGCATCATCGTTAGAAGAGAGCTTTATTTTGAACACAACTCCATGCTTTTGTGGACAATATGCTACCGTTTTACTCTTTCTTGGAGAAGTGTGAGTATATAATAGCAGTCCGCAAACTTATCTAGTGTTGTATGCAATTGGTGCTACCATCTACATTTCATATTGGGAGTGATGAGTGATGGATATTTCGTACCGTACTTTTTGATCAGCTCGCATTTGTTTTAGGGGGGCCGTTGCCCAATGTGCCAGCATTTGTTGTAGGGTCAGTCGCTGTCTGTGCCACGACTTATCATCAACTCGAATTTGTTATAGGGTCTTTTGGTCTCTGTGCCGCGACATTTTATTCCGCTCGTGTTTGTGTCACAAAATCACAAAATACGTACGTATATGAATGCAATTTGAAAGTATTGGTATGGCTTCCAGCAAGGATTAGAATTTTATACTCGATCGAGTCCGAGCACTGTGGACTCACAAAGCTTTTCGCTGTCAAATATAAAATGGCGAACTTCCATGCTTCTTTTTGAATGAAACTGTCGATCCGGAAGAGATTAGGGGACAGAAATGGAACCTTCAGGAATTTGTTCAATTCCGGAGCACATAAAAAAATATCCGTCTCTATATCAAATATATTTCAGAGGGCATCGAGAGAAATAAAAACTGGAAAAAAAATGCTCTGAAGATGAGAGATTTCTTCACTGGCATCCATGGATCGGGTGCATCGATCACGTATCGATATTTATATCATTTCGCTTTCGAAATGGGAAATATATCCGACACAACCATTTATTTCCGGTCGAACACAGATGCGGTTGTGCAGATATCCCGGGGCGAGGGGGGGATGAAAAACGGCCGCCACCTTGGTTGGGTGCTGTTGACATCAAGATGGTAGCTTGGAATGAAAACAAGTAAAAGCAGCAACCTCTTGCAAGATCAATTCGAACAAACAGAAAAAAAACAAAATGGCTTCCACGTGAGGAATGTATATTATCTAATCTTCTTCGGGAGTAAATATGCTCGTTGTAACGAAATCATTCGCGTAATGAAAGTTCCGTTAACGCGATCCATTATCATGTGGCTATGGCTACTTTTCCTCCATTATTCCGGATGGTGGAACGAAAATAATGGCTCTTTCTCTGTATTTGAAAATGAAAACCACTCGCTAGAAGAAGAAAAAAAAATCATCCTGAAGAAAACGCATGACGAAGCACATCCCTGCCATTGTGTGGGAAATTTGAATCTCTTTCTTGGGGAAGCTTATGTGTGTATATCCGGAGTGCACAACCCCGTTGGCGGCACAGTGTTGGTCGACTGGAATACGTTTTCTGCTGTTTTCTAGTCTTCCATTTAAAAAAAAGTGTCTCCGCACAGAGTAGACAGACCTTCAATACTAAGGGCCCTTTCACACGGAGCGGATGCGGGTCCGGAAGAAATTCTAACAATTGGAATATACTGCGCCTTTCAGTTGAGCCGAAAAATCTCCGCACCTATATAAATGTTCATGCGGGTCCGGACGTCGTCCGCATGTGCCAAAACCCAAGTGCGGGCTCCGCATCCGCACATAGAAGTTTTGACAATAGGTTTATTCGGAGCTATTCAGACGATGCGGATGCGGAGCGAATTCGTCCGCATCTTTGGCTACTTTTTAAAGGTGATTTTTCCACGAAATTTTTTTAATTATTTGCCATAAATACCCTTAAAAACACCATATGATGGTCCCTGCTCATTAATATAATGTACCTACATACGTCTATCCCTCCTGAGATGGAGATATAGCAACTTCAACTGCCTTTTGTCCATATTTCACAATTTTATACAATAAAACCTGTCAACAACGGCCACTGATGGGACCAAAATTATAAGCCGTTCTGTTCATTACGAATATTTAATTGACTAAATACTTTAATAACTTTTAAATTTAATTTAAAAATTTTATTTTTCTTTTTAAATTTTTAAAATTATTTAAAAATATCTGAAATATTATTTTAAATATTTGTTATTTTTTTAAATTTTTAATCTGTTAATTTTTTTAAACTTTAAAAAAAATACTTTTATTAAACAACGTTATCCACGTACGGTGTTCACTCAGGGCCGGATTAAGTCGTTTGAAGACCCTAGCACATGAATATTTTTGGTGGTTCCCCCGATACCTACAAGTTTATTTTACTCGATGTTCAGTCTATAAACTTAAAAAATGAAATTTTATATTTCAGAAGTGAGACTAATCTAAGGATGGGATTTCACTATAAAAGGTTTATGAAAGTTATTTTATAAAACTTGAAAAATGTAACCAATAAACACATGTTACATTCGAGAGAACTTAACTGATCCGCCTATTGGTTGCATTTTTCAAGTTTTATAAACGAACTTTTATAGTGTAATCCCGGTCTAAGACAGAATTGTGATGTGAATATTTCTAAGCACAGGCATTTTGAAAGTCTCTACCCCTCCCCTATTTTACTACTTGCAAATTCTTTGATATCTCCTGAATTTTTTTTTCTTTTTTTTTGGAACATCGAATGTTTTGGATGTTTTTGGATTTGATTTTTCGAACATTGGATGTTTTTGGAAAAAAAATTTTTCTTCCATATTTTTCCGAAAAGACGGATTTTTTTTTTCAAAATATTTTGAAAATATTTGATTTTCTCCCATCGACTACTTGTGAGGATCGGAATGAAGACATCTTTAATCCCATACTCTATGTGGCTCTAGATTAAACCACCAAAGAATGCCTCTAGGCTGCCTATGGCCACTGAATCAGGGGTGAAGGAGAAAAAATAATTACAAAAATTGCGAAAAAACAGTTTTTATGCACGAATTTCGAACTAAAGATGCGGGTGATTCGTTCGCATCTTCAGTGCTCGTCTGAAAGCGTATGCGGACCCGTGTCCGCATCCGCTCCGTGTGAAAGGGGCCTAAAATTCAAGCTTTCACTATTTCCATTTCAAAATATGAAAGGGAGATGGCAGAACGAGAAAGCATACGAAACAAGCACAACTCTGAAATTCGTGTAAATACGTGATGCCGTACACGTAGTGGGGTGATTGTTTTGTTCTACATATCTACTGCAGATCCGTCAAGTGCGGGTTCAGCATGTGAACAAGTGTGACCGAGTGAAGAAGTGAAAGACCGAGAGAGCGAATGAATGCGTGTTCGAAAGAGCTACTGAACGAATGAATGACTCAAGAGCAAATGACCAAGTGAGTGAACAAGAGAGCGAGTAAAAGAAACCGCATTAGTGACCCAGCGAGTGACAGACAGACAGTGAATAACAAAGTGAATGATTGAAGGATTGACTGAGTAAACGAATGAGGAGACCACATCATCCTCACAACCGGAGAAACCGCAAGACACCCAGGCTCTGTCGCAAGAAGCAACGTAAGCTCTTCCCCCCCCCCCAGAAGGGAGTAGGTCTAGGGCATCTCCGGCAAAACCATTATTTATTGATACGTCAAAGATTACATATAGTGGAAAGAAATTAAAAATTATGTAAAAAGAAGAATCAAATTAATCAAGTTAAAGTCAAAGTGCAACGGGCACGGATAATAAATAATCATGAAAAGTTGTATGAAATCATATCGCAAAGGCGCAATCAGAAATTTGATTAAATTAAATAAATAAATTGAAATTAAATAAATTGAAAATAAATTGAAATTAAATAAATAAATAAATTGAAATTAAATAAATAAATAAATTGAAATTAAATAAATTGAAATTAAATAAATTGAAATTAAATAAATAAATAAATTGAAATTAAATAAATAAATAAATTGAAATTAAATAAATAAATAAATTGAAATTAAATAAATAAATAAATTGAAATTAAATAAATAAATTTGATTGATCGAGGATTGTTTGACAGAAAGGCAGAGCACCCCATTGCGCTCGGGCAGTTCAGTACACTCTGTCCAATTCACTTTTGATCACAGTTGAAGGTCTTTAAAATATCTCCGAGACACTTGATTATAGATTTAGGATTCATCCTGCTCCCCGCCTTCAAGCAGTGCTACCAGCGCACTGTCAGGGTGAAGACGCGGCCATCTCCTTAACGGAGGTGCTGGCACCGGAGTTGCAGGAGACGGATCCCTTATCTTCCCAGGATGTTCCTCAAGGAATTTCACCATTTTTCTTATCTTTTCTCTTGATTCCTCTCGACGTAGTATGCCAAGCATCCATGGTCTGTGTAGATGGGCAGCCGGCGAACGGAAGTGATAGGGTGTCGTTTCTGGACAGCATGTGGCGTAGTGCAGGGGCGTGCCAGGCTCAAGACAAGAACATTTGTCACTGGCAATCACTTTAAAGCGATGTAAGTTTGCCGGGAAAGGTCCATGACCGGTGACAAATAAGATGAGTTCGCGTGACCAGCCCCTGCTCCTAGTATCTACTTTCTTTATAACTTCATGAGTTGATCTTCCTGATGCTTCCGGTACATCCCAATCCAGTTGCCACTTTGCTATCATGTCCCTCCAGAGGAGAGACTTGGCGTACGAAGCTGGATTTAAGAGTTCCTCGGAAAAGTCTCCCGTATTGGTCGCTTCTTTAGCCGCCGCATCCGCTAGCTCGTTTCCCCACTGGCCGCTGTGGGCTTTTACCCATCCTCACAACCAGAACATATAAAGCATATTTATTTATTTACAATAACCCCAGAAGGCATGAAATGCACTTATACTGGAAGGGGAAAAAAAAATAAAAATAATAGTCAGTACGGGAAGCACTTCGCATACGGAGCCAGGTCGAAATCCCCAATAGTGGAAGCAAATCTTGCGTAAGAGGCACATACAAGTTCTGATGGAAGACTGTTCCATATTCTTGCCACACGGCATCTATATCCGTGGGAAAAGAAATCCCTTCTAGCCATTGGTATTCTTATTTGGAAGCGATGCCTACGTAGGTTAACTCGCCTGTCTATGATCTCAAAGAAAGGCTCTCTCGCCGCCGCTCCGTCTCAACGAAGAGATATAAGCAGGTGGTCAAAAACCTGGACCATGCTGGAAAAAGTTTACATCTCCACTGCTACCGGGATTGGAATCCGGGTCCTTCGATGCGAATGAGGGACTGAGAAAGTGAATGGGCTATGGAGAGGCTGAGTGATCAAATGAAGAACAGAGTGAGCGGCTAAGGGTGACTAATATGTGCACCTGCATGGTTTAAATTGTAGTCACAATTTTACAACTACGAATGCTCTTCAGGTGATCTTGGGGCTCCCGCCATTACCCCTCAAGATAGAATTCCTGGCAAGAGTCACACGTCTTCTAAAGCTTCACAAGCCATGTCCATTGTTAGAGGAAACATTAGTCCCGGACGCCTTCGAGCAAAAAACTATAGGCTGGACCTCGCATCCTGCAGAATCTCTGCAGGCCAATCAAGTATTAATAGAATCTTCGGAGGATGATACACCTGAGGAGAAATCCGTCGTGTATTACACGGATGGCTCTAAACTGGAATCAGGTACAGGAGCTGCCTGTATAAAAACCGTGGGAACGGAGATCGTGCATAAATGGGCTGCTAAACTAAAAGAAAATAATTCAGTATATCAAGCTGAGATGCTCGCTATATTTACAGCAGCTCTGGATGCAGCTACAAACAGGAAGCAGACTGTAATAAGATCCGATAGCCGTTCGAGTATCCAGGCCATTCTAAACCCGCTCTCTGAAAACGCAATGGCGAGAAAGATAAGGAATATACTTGTATCTCACCCATCAATACGCATCTACTGGGTAAAAGCCCACAACGGCCAGTGGGGAAACGAGCTTGCGGATGCGGCGGCCAAAGAAGCGACCAATTCCGGAGTCTTTTACGACGAACTCTTATATCCAACTTCTCACGCAAAATCACTTCTCTGGAGAGACATGATAGCAAATTGGCAATTGCATTGGGATATGCCGGAGGCGTCAGGAAGATTAACTCATGAAGTTATGAAGAAAGTAGATACTAGGAGCAGGGGCTGGTCACGAGAGCTCATCTTATTTGTCACCGGTCATGGGCCTTTCCCGGCAACCTTACATCGCTTTAAAGTGATTGCCAGCGATACATGCTCTTGTCTTGAGCCTGGCACGCCCCTGCACTACGCCACATGCTGTCCAGAAACGACACCCTATCACTTCCGTTCGCCGACTGCCCATCTACACAGACCATGGATGCTTGGCATACTACGTCGAGAGGAATCAAAGGAAAAGATAAGAAAAATGGTGAAATACCTTGAGGAACATCCCGAGAAGATAAGGGATCCGTCTCCTCCAGCTCCTGCAACTCCGGTACCAGCGCCGTTAAGGAGATCGCCGCGTCTTCACCCTGACAGTGCGCTGGTGGCACTGTTTGCGAGCGAGGAGCAGGATGAATCCCAAACCTAATTAATGACGTCTCGGAGAAATTAGACTGACTGTATTGAACTGCCGGAGTGCAATGAGGTGCTCTGCCGTTCTTGTCATTTGATACAATCCTTGATCAATCAAATTTCTGATTGCGCCTTTTGCGATACGATTTTTATACAACTTTTCATGATTATTTATTATCCGTGCCCGTTGCACTACTTTAACTTGATTAATTTGATTCTTCGATTTACATAATTTTTAATTTCTTTCCACTATATGTAATCTTTGACGTATCAATAAATAATGGTTTTGCCGGAGATGCCCTAGACCTACTCCCTTCTGGGGGGGGGGAAGAGCTTACGTTGCTTCTTGCGACAGAGCCTGGGTGTCTCGCGGTTTCTCCAGTCACAATTTTTGGATAAGAGATCAACATAGATTGGTTAAAAACCTGAATTTAACCAATCCGTGTCGATCTCTCATCAAAAAATTGAGACTAGTTTAAACCATGTTGGTGAATACCACCCTTAAACAGCGAGAATACACGTAGCGATGAAGTGCTGCTATCGCGCGGTTAGTTTTCCTTTGCCGGGGAATTGTCTTAACCAGATTGTGATGCTATTTTAAGTGACACTTTTTACCAACGGCGTGTGTACACGAAGTACGATTAAGGATGACAGCGAGAGCGGTTGCAATTTTTGCTAAAATATTTTTCGCTTTCGAACGTTGGTAATAACTCGGGGGATCGGCCGACTATACATAATAGAGAAAGTGTGCTATTATTGTAGCGCCTCACTGAATATTGCATCACGGATTCAACTCAAGAATGAAAAACAAACATTGGCGCTGAGTGAATATTGCAAGGGCTTGTGAAAAAATTCGCCGCGTTTCCTTTTTTTTTTTCCATTATCGAAACAACGGATGGTTTCTGTGCGTATCCGTAGAAAATGAATAAAGAACGAAGCTGTTTCCAATTTTTTTTCTCTCCGTTTGAATTTTCAATAATAAATGTGCTCCGGGGATTCCCTCTCCTAGGATTCATGCCTTATCTTTTTTCTCCGGTTTGTATGAGAATCGATGTCGTTGGTGGTTGTTGTTGGGAAAATTGCCTTCCGACGAGTTCAATAAGCTGTTCGAAATTCCAATAACGTGTGTGTGTGTGTGTGTATGCATGTAAGCCCATTACCTCCTACATACAGTAGTATCTAGGACGGGTTCTTAGCTTAAGAAAGTATAGGTTCAGTCACGACTTCACCCTCACACAGGGATTTCCGAGATAGGTCGTACAAATCCCTTTAGAGCCAGGGATTCCTGAGCTATGGATAACGACAAAAACTTGATCCCCAGTGGTTTCCTGGACGAGTCGTACAAATGCATTTACAGTCCAGTTATAAATGCATGTACTTATTGCGTCACTGGTTTCACTAATTTTGAAAAACGAACAGTCCCATGGGTCGCGAAGCTAATATTCTCGTTGATTTTGGGTCGCGGCAGGAAAATGTTAAGAACTAGATCAGCCTGCTGATCAGCGCCAATGTTTGTTTTTCATTCAGAGTAGAACAGTGTATCTAGGAGGAAAAAATGGTAGGGCCCCACTCCGCTTTACCAAACGTGCGCAACCCCCTATATATTTTCTTTAAAAGCTGAAGTGTCAGGCTATACAGTCAAACTGGGTTATAACGAATTCGGTTGTCTAAGTATCAACTTTACTTGCCTTAACAACTTTTTTTGGGAATAATTCGTTTTTTAATGAAAATGATCAGCCTAGGTATTTATCGTGTTGTGTATAGATACTTTTCTACTGGAACAACTTTCACGGGCTGGATGATACCCCTCGGCAGGCCGCGTTTGGCCCGTGAGCCGGAGGTTGTGCCCCCTCTCTCTGCTCTGTAGATTACTCTTTTTCAACCCTGGAGGATACGACAGAATTGGTTGAGAAACATTGCTTTACAGCTAAACAATAGTTATGATAATTGGGACGCATCTGCGCCTTTTAATATCGATTCCACTAACGGAACAAAATGGCGGCTGTTGATGGACGCAACCGAAAGAGAGGGGATTTATTTGCGTTATACAGAGATAATAGCACCATTGCGTTGATTGTGTGTGTGTGTGTGTATATTTATGCGAACGAAGGCCAACGACCTTCGACTCATCTTTATATATTCCTTGGTTGTAAATATTTATGAAGACCAGAGAGAGAGCAACACGGAAGCTCATCATCACCATCATGAGAAGCGGCAGACCCCCAAATCGTATCCTATTCAATTCTGCAGACATTCGCGTCTTTGTTTGCTCTCGATTGCGAATGTGTTGATGTCATAAATCCGTCCGAAGGGACGTGTTCCGGCCTGAATTCAAAGCCCTACAGATTTTGCCTCGAAGAGCGTTGTTGGGGTAACAACTAGAATTGGGGAAGGAATGGCCCAGATTCTAGGAATTCTTAATCTGCTACTAAACCGCACATGCACCTGGTCCATACTCCCCCGCAGAACGTCTAACGAAGGGGTAAATGTCGTCAGAATGTGCGGGTACAACGTGATGTCACAACATCACAGAAACAACGTGAAGTTTGTTTCTGTGGAATGCTTGAGATGTGTTGCGTGTCAAGTGCTGCCATCTGCTTTCCATATAGGCTTGTCGTTTATTGCTAGTGTCATGAGTGAATTATTTAAATGTTGTGGTCTGAAATTGCTTTTTGTGTGGAGAGCCCTTTTTTTTCTTAAATAGGAGATCGACTCACACTCTTGCTTCAAAATTGGAAAACCCTAAGAAACCAACTTCAGCCGACCGCCACCATGTCAGTGGGATTTGATCTTGGCGAGTTCATGACGATGCCCACAAGACCTCATAGCTGCGGGTTCTTGACCTATGAGACACTACCCAAATGCAGGTTGGGTGGCAGGAGGTTTCGATATGGGTCATACAAAGCCACTTATAGCCATGGATTATCGAGCTATGGATAACAAACCAAACTTCACTCGCAGAAGCATCCGCGTTGGGACGTAAAAATCTACTTACAGTCCTATTATAAATGCATTTGTAGCGTCATTGTTTTTCGAAATTAGTAAAACCAACATTCCCCATGGGTTGCCAAACTGATCTGGTTGATTTTGGGTCACAGCTGAAAAAAGTTGGGTATCTTAGGGCAGGGGTTTCTTAAGTGTATATCTAGGCATCTTAGTAGAAGTGAAGCAAGCGGTCTCTTGCCCTGGAAAAGAGAGGGGTGGGTGGGTGGCAAATCCACCATTCAACATTTTCTCCAGCATCACACGGAGGCGCCAAAACGCATGCTTTTCTGGCTGATCAGGTATCTACCAGTTGCGGCCCCGTGCCTCAGTACTTTACAAATTCAGAGTTATCACAGTTTCATTATGGGAACCACTACCAAAAATTACAGTTTCTGTGGTTATGTACGAATTTTACAGTAAAACCCCCTCTTTTGTGGACATCCGCGGGACAAAAAAATTCGTCCGTAAAAGAAAGGAGACAGCATCAGAAGGGGGCTCCTGTTGAAACTAAAGTACAGTATTGACAATTACAGAAATGGTTCTTTGTTTGCAAACGAATGAAATTTTGACAATGTGGGATGCCTTTAAAGCATGAAACTACGTAATTATTGCACAGATTCAAAATTAAAATTACAAAAGATATACAGTGAAACCCCTCTTAACGGTCACCCGTTTCACGGTCAAAAAAAGCCTATCTAAGTATAGTATATCTGTATTTCGAACATTTCCAGACATTAACATGAATGAACGCCGGGGGCTCTGCCACCGGACTTATCCCGTTGCCGAGATCTCTTCCGGCCCAGCTTCGTGGCTGAGTCTGGGACAAAATGAGTACACCTAACAGTCGGAGTGTGTAGCTAGTGTTGTGTTTGATATTTCAGTGCTGCCATCTCTACTTCAAATTGGGAGTGAAGTGTAATGATTGAATATTTGTAACGTTGTAGACTGCGCGTCACGACGAGCTGGAGATATTCATTTGCGTACCTATTTATGCTTTGAAGTAGTTCTTTTATAAGTGAAAATACAGTCGATTCCCCCTTTCAACGAATACCGTTATAGCGAAAAAAAAATCTCGTTTTAACTTAACATTTTTCTAATCCCCCCACATAAGTTTACATAGGAACAATGTAAAAACCTAGAATTCCTTTATAACGAAATTTCGTTACAACGAAGTGTTTCTCCGGTCTTTTGGAGTTCGTTATAACGGGATTCGACTGTATATATAAAACCAGTGGTTGACAAATAATTTTAGTCACGAACCCTTCCCTCGGAAATTTTTTTATGTCCACCATGGACCCCCGGAAATATTTGTTTCTGCCATGGATCCCTCATTTATAGCAGCAGAAACTTCAGCCATCTATCAGCGAGAATGTTTCCAGAACTACTAGTGAATATGATGCAATAGCGATGCATTCTACTGGGCAGCAAAAGAACTAAAATAGCATTTCATAACTCCCCTTTCGAGAGCTGTTACCACATGTACAATTTTTGTCAAATCAAAAATATTATTGCGGCAATCTACCAACATTACAGCGGAGCGTTGATTTAATTATAACTTTTATAACTTTTTCTTTTCAAGTAATTTATTTTTTCAACTTAGAAAAAAAATTAAAATTTGAAAAATTAAAAAAAAAAATTAAGCCACCGCAGGCCTGGGGATCCAGGCACCCCAATTGGGAACCGCTGCAATAAACTAATTCGCTAATGGTTTGTTCGCGTCTCTCCAAGTTGAACAAAAAAACAGAAAAAAAAAATCTCATCATAGTTAGCGGAGGTCCCACAACAATTCAAAACCATATTACATCTAACCCTGCTAATTTGAGGTTTATCTTTACAGTCCAAGGTTGCCAACTACTCGTAATCGACGCAACTCATCCCCCTTCTTCGTTGTCAAAAACAGAAATGACGACAAATGGCAGCTTACAGGAGATCGTCCATGGTACACGCCACTCCCGCTGTCAATATACATTAGGAAATGCACTCAATGGAAATTCGTTGCAAACGTTAAAGGAAAACAAATTGCCAAAGAGGTTAAGCCTAATTCTAAAACATGCATTTAAGAGCCATAAATATTTTAAAAAAAATGCAAGGAAGACTCGTGTAAGAGAAATTGTAGCGGCTTGCTTCTTTCTATCGGATCAAGGTAGACAAATTTTTTTCTCGTTTAAGGAGAAAGAGGCAGCGAGAGAGGAGAGTACATTAATGCGAGAAAAATGGCGCCCGTAATGTATGTTGCATTTTGTAAAAATGGTACTTTTATAGAATCCCATTAGAGCCGGGAATGGAATCGAGATCTCATTAAAGTTGGGACTATTCGAGAAAATTGTTCTTGACAGAAAAATATATTATTCCGCATTATATTGCATGTGCGCAAGTATTTTAGTATGCATCCATTGGACGAGACCTGCCTTGAACCTACTCATCTCTTTATTGCAGGAGACACTCAGTAGAATTCTCTCAATGCAAGTCGCGTAATATAGAAAAAAAAAAAACTTAGCATTTGCCACACGAGGAGGCGCGAGAAAAATTAATTATTTATCTTAATTGCCTAATTTTTGGTAACAGGTCGAAAAACGTTGAATAATCTCGGTCGGTCGCAATGTAGAACAATTCATTTCATCGGAGGTGTAGTCTGTGTCTTTGTTTCAGTGCATTCCGACTATTTTCATCAAATTAATCTGGTGTTTAATGCATTTTTTGGAATGTCGTGGGATTCTCACAAACTACTGTCTCCCACGTGAAGAAAAATCGCATCTATGCCTCAAACAGAAGCAGAGATACCACAAGGAATACAAACCTCTACTGGCCGGAACCTGCCACTTCCGGATGTGGAAGGTTATTAATTGGGCGAAGATATTTATGTTCTAAAAAGTGCTCTATAAAATATGCATTTATGCTCTTAAAAAACTGTAAAATAACGAATATAAAACTCTGTAAAATGAAAAATATGTACTAAAATGTTTTTCATTCCTATCTCAAACAAAATTAGTTTTAGCAAAATGATATGCTAATGAGGAGTGTTGGTGGAGTCTAAACTATTTTGAAACATCACTTATCGTATGAACAGAAAAAATTCTTTGTTTTGCTTACAAACTCCATTTTTTTTAACTCCATCTCGAGCCAAAAGATTTCCCCCTACAAATTCGGAATTAATGTACTGCCATCTATAGGTAGAAATATCTCTAGCCAAATACTGTATTTAGCTCTATGAAAGCACAAAATTAAATAATAATAAAAAAAATCATTCTTTTTATCTGATAAAAACTCAACATTTCCCACAAACGCTAAACACCCCCTCCCCACAGTTTACCAGTTTTAGCCAATTTTTCCCATGAGTTACCATCACTGACACCGATTCAGATGATTAATCTATTTACAGCCACACACCAGTGTTGAAGAGCGAGTATTTTTATGCTCTAACAATTCAAGTCATTGCTGATTTGTTGAATTTCAAGATTTCTTACCAATCAGCAACGACGTTCCATTTTCAGTGCATAAAAATACTAGCCCCAAGAGCTCGTCAGACGCGGGAACCGAACAAACCAGTCTGAATAGCGAGGAATAATTTTACTTTTTATAGAAAATCATGAAATATGCAAAATATGCCCTAAAATTTTGAAAATATGTTCTATCTGGTAAAAATAGCAAAATAGGCAAAAAAAAAAAAAAAAAAAAAGAAAATAGTAATAATGGAGAGACGAAGAAATCCGAGCTTAGTTATTAAATTAAATCACCTCAGTGGCAATAGAGAAGGGTTGTGGGTGGCCAGGGAAGCATCTGCCGGTTTGTTAGGGGATCTAATCCTCTCTTCTGCATACGAGGACGGCTTATATGAAGAAAATATAGGGTTTTTTAAAATATTCTCTGTTCCACGAACCCCTTACGAGAATAGAATAAATTCCACGGACCCCCCCCCCCCCCCACCCGTACCCATAACACAAAAATGCTCTCATTTGTCGATTTGATAATAACGTGATCCTCATATATTTTCAAGAGATCCGCATGTTCAGGGTATTTGTTTGTGTTAGTAGACATCCGTGCCCGAAACGGGTTTCGAATCCAGACCTGCACAGTGAGATGGTACTTTCCTAACTACTCGACTGGCAGGTGGCGCATTTATCATCTCCGATTTCTAGGATTGATGACAGCACTTCCACAACAAACCGCATGACAAAGAAACTGTCGGGGAAAAGTAAGATGCGTGGAAGCCCCTTCTCTAACGAATGATACGGAAAGCGTTGGGTTGGCAGGACATAACGGGTACATGTGCGGCCGGAATTGAGCAAGTGCTGCCATCTACCTTTCGAGGAGATATGATACAAATATTCAATTACTCTTAGGTTAGAGGCCATCCAAGTACTACGTCAATGTCAACCCGCCGTTCCTCCATCGGGTGACTTCTACTTGATTAACTATGTATTTAACCAATTATTCATTCTCAAGCTTCGATCCGTAAAGTGGCCGTAAAGTTCCGTTGTGTTTGACATAAAAAAACAATTAGTTACCCAGTGATTACACGCACGGAGGCAAGTTTAAATTATAGACATTTAATTTATAAATGGCAATTACAGTCATTAACATTAAAAAGATGTCTCCTATATCCATTTAGGAGAATATATATATCACAATCCCCGCCACAGGTGATTCAAGTTAATAACTTATGCATCTGAGAACATGTTACATCCTGACCCCTTACTTAACTAGACACAAGGGCGTAGCGAGGGGGGGGGGGGACTTGGGGGTCTGGTCCCCCCCCGAAATGTGAGAAAATGACCGAAAAAAGGGAAAAAGATGGCCAAATCCATTGTTCTGTCACTTTGGTCCCCCCCCCCCCGAACGAAATTTCTGGCTACGCCCCTGACTAGACATTCAGGTCACAGGAAAAGTGGATAAGTGAACTCACTCCGGTCCTCGTTGGCGATTTCCTTGCCATCCTAGGTCTGCATTTCCTCCACACGGCACTATGAATATTCTCACTCCTCAATACCCTCTCTTTCTTTTCAAGTTGCGTTCAAATTGCATCTTCTTTTCAGTGGAGGTCCCGAATCTATTGACATCCACTATTCATGTATTTTCCATCTTACATTCTTATTTCATAGCTTCATACCTTGCCAGATGAATTGTGCTTCATCGGCAGTTGGCCTAAAGCCCGTTCTTCCTTTCTTACATAATATTTTACCACTCGTGGCCGCCTTGCACGTGTCCTTTACAACTACCTAAAGCCAAGTTACCAAATAGCAAGGTCTCAATTAATACCACACCTGTTACCTAGTCACCTTTCAAATAATATTTTACATAAATAATCCTTAAACAATTAACCATTTAAATTAACAATTTTAACTAATTACCTTTATATTCAAATTACGAATAATTATGAGCGGAACAGACCCGCTCATATCAGCATCGATGGAGTGGGCGGAGTTTCGGATTTGCTGACTTCAGATGACAAGGGGAGGGGGTTGGACTGATGCTTACATCATCAACCACCCTTTATAAAAATATGAAATATTCTTAATGGCATCTTTACTAGGAATGCGAAAAACCTTTCCCTAGTTTACGGTCACCTGAACTAACACCCCCGGTCAGGGGGACGGTCATTACTGCTGAAGGGGCACGATGTCAATTCATATATACACCTATACATTAGATCAGTCAACTTCACCTTTGACGATGGGGGGGGGGGGGGCATGCCTCACGTATCTTCGCCCATGGGTTGTGCTCATTTTAAAAGTCGCCGAGAGTTGTATTAATATGTCACACACCCCGTATGTTAACATAAGTTACAGACTGAAACATTAAGACGCAATTCACCCTTTCCCCCTTCGGAGATAAAATTGAAGGAAATTGCTCGAAGTGGCAACAGTCAGATCAGGGTTGTGGCCAGTCCACACAACACCACTTTCGACAAAATGACAATTCCGATCTTAAAGTGTACGATTGAAATCCAAGCCCCAGAATAACACACTTCAAGATGGAAATAGCCATAAGTAGGTTCCAGTCCTTTCACGGCCAATTCGCGAAAAGCAAAGATGAAAGGAAATGGAATTTGGTGGCAGAAAAAGAGGGGGAATCAATCGATCGACAGACGAAAATCGGTTCTTGATTCTGGCGCCTTGTCTAAGAACAAAGAAAGACGCTAAGAGCAAAATTTCAACTCGCAGCCGCCGTCATCTACAGGCATCTGCAAGAAAAAGAGACGACTTCTACGAAAGAGGATTGGGCCACGGAAGTGAATAACAAGATGGAGGCCATGAAAGACTTGGTGGCTAAATAAGATTTTTTTTTTTTTCTTTTTTTTTTTTTCCAAGGGAAAAAAGAAGTTCTAAGCGATTACCATCCTGAAAGATTTGTTGGTAGAAACGGTTTACGTGAACTTGGCATTGACTGTGTGGATTCCTCTCCTTGTCCAAACAAACTCGGTTCCCTTCTCTCCCTGGAGTATTGATTGAATGAGAAAACCTTCTTCGGTGATGAGTCGAACACGTTCTCAGAGGTGTCAGAGGAAAACTTCAAAAATATCCGAATAACATGGACATGGCGTTATTTTTCTCTCCCGACACAAGACACACTCGTGAAATTTCTGGGGATGTGAGTAACGATTCGCATTTGCAACGGGTTATTTACCAACTGTCAGACCAGACAGGGTATTGCTCCAATCCAGCTGGCGTCCGTTTTTCAAAACGCAGTTGAAGCGGGAAAAACGTAGCTAACAGTGAAGGCAAATATTGAGAGAATTACCTTGAGTGATCAAGTTATGTAGTAAATATGTGAAAAAATTAGCCGCAAATAACTTTTGAAGACATTTCTTTCGGACGCAAATCTATGCATTTCTATGAATGTTAACTAAAATATTCTGAAAAATAATGTTTTAATTTTTATAACTGTTATTATTTATGAGTAATCTAATTTGTAGGTAGTATAATTTTGTATTATAGCAGAGATAGACTTGGAAGTCTGAGGGGGGGGGGCACGGTCATTATTGCTGAGTGGACAATGAGCCCCGCCCCCGTGGTAGCGAGTCAAAATCGGACGGGACATATGCGGACAACATGGTAAAAATCGGAAAATTTTGCCGTGCCCTCAATGTTGGCACTGTATCTCCCATTTGTTTCTCCAACCTGTTAAATGGCGACAAAATGGATACAACAAGAAACCCAGGTCAAAATCGGACAAATTTTGCCGAGCCGGCGATGTTGGCGGCTTATCCCTAATTTTTCCACCAAGCTGCTAAGTAGCGATTTTCTCTTTAATGGACATTATAAAGACATGCAGAGAAACTTTTGGTTAAATTTGAACAATGAAAGACGCGAGTCGTCTACCAGTCGCCAGAACAAGTTAAAAAAACCCGTCCTTCTTGAACCACTGACAAGTGATGGATTGCTACACGTAAAAAAAACACGCCGACATAACCAACACTATAATAATATATAGCTTCAGTAGAACTATTGTCATTATTATTACCGGACTCGGCCACGACCTCCTATATAACCTAGGTGGTCGTGAGTCGTGGTGCACCCACAGCACCGACTCGGATTATCCGAAAAACGATAGAAAACGACTCTCGGGGAGGGGGGGGGGCTATATTGATTTAAGGGTAAATATAATAAAAAATGTTAAGAAAATACTAGGTTTATCCTGGGTCACAAAGCTGTAGCCCCATCCGCGTTCTACTTGTGTAGCGGCATTTGAAACATGAGCAGTTAACGGCCATAAGGAACTTACTTCCATTTGATGACATACTGTATAATAATTACATTAAAACAATTATTTTTCTAGTTTCTCTTATTTTTGGACCTGCCTATTCAGACCCAATCTCCTCTGCTTTGTTATTAATTCAATAACTTAATTCGTTACAGATCAGGACTGCGAAGACCCATGACATCTTTATAAGGAAGACTGACATGTTTCCAGAATGCTATAGTTTTTTTGTTTGATGGCACAGTAAATTAACTATAAAAATGCTTATGAAAAATTTTAGCTAATCATTATGAGTACACGGAAGACCCCAGTTCAGAAGAAGACTCCTTTTGTCCCAGTCCAGTTCAAACCGGAATTGTAAGTACATTGTGTGTGCAGTGAATTCCATTCAGTAGTGTACGGAAAATTTTCTCATGAGGGCGGGGGAGGGGTAAACCTTTTCTTCGTCGAAGGAGAATGGTTGAATGATAGTTAACCTACAAAATAGGGTAGATAGATCTGTTGGTTTTACATGACAGTCTCTGTCTTTGTCCAATTAGGACTCCGCTTATAACGTTTTAGAAAAAAGTCATAGAACTTTGAATAAACTGAAAACGAATTCCCTTAGAGAGAGTCAGACTGGGGCAGAGACAGGGAATGTCTAATTTCGTTAGCAGTGTTAAAATATCCTCTGTAACACTACTGAAAACGAAAAAAAAATCGGTTTACCGAAGAAACTTCAACGGTTATAGGTTTTAGTATGCTGCTGATTCCAAAACTGGTGTTGGTTTTGACGAAATGACTAGTTTTGAGATAGTGTGACGGTTGGTGAGGTGTATACGAAGCGACGAACATGAAGCATTCCTTTATTTTGCATTAACCTGTGAAACACACAACCCTTCGTCATGAAGGTTAAAATCGAACTTCTCGAGAATGTCTTCTCTCAATACCACTTAAATCTTACGTGTCTCGTGAATAAAAGTATTACTGTACATCCTTGTTAACAGCTTGCCTGTTACAATAGTACATATTCTCAACATTCCAATGCAGTTTACAATAGTACATATTCTCAACATTCCAATGCAGTCTGTAATCACTATTTTTTGCGGCAGATTTTTACTTTTTTTTTTTAAATTTATTTTCCTAACTTATTCTCAATGTTATTGCATTCATATCATTAAGGAAGCGTAATTTTCATATTTACGGAATAAATGCGATAAAAGTGAAATTAGCCGATGTAGATGAATAAATACGAAAATTTTGATTTTTATAACTTTTCCTCAAAATTTCGAAGATTTACAATTTTAAGCGAAAATAGGTTGTGATTTTGCTGAGCAAAATGCTTTTGAATTCTAACTCGTGAATTAAGAGTTCAGTTGCCTTCCGTTTCTGAGTTGTGTCCGAAAATTATGGATCTTATTGACTATTTAGAAGGACCAAACTATATATCCATTCGCGCACGTTTTGCGCATCAAGTTAATTTTCTCATGAACGCAAAAGTCAGCCATATTTACGAAAAGGCAGAAAAAAGTTTGACAGCAGCAGAGGAGTTTAAATACATTTATTTTACACGACATTCGATGCAACAAATTAAACTCTGCAGCATATACAGTGGTTTTATGCTGGGCCTATCTGACGCCGTGACAACACTTACATCAATTTTGCACCCAAATTTTGTACTTTGGAAAGCTTCTCCAAGATAATATTTTTTGTAACGTTATAGCATGGTATGAAGTCATTGATAAATAGAATCATACTACTTTCAGTAGTCATCTAAAAGACTTCTGTTGATGGCCATGCACATGTTAAATATAATGAAATTCTACTACCTACTTTGCAAAAGCAGTTATTCAAAGTCTTCGCAGTCCCGCTAGTAGAGAGAATGCTGGCACAGTCAACCTTCGGTTTACGAACGTCTCGGTTTTAGTAAAATTCGGTTTACCAACAACAAAAATTGATTCGGTTTACCAACAACAAAAATTGATTCAGTTTACGAACACGCAAGCCGGAAAATATTCGAATAAATTCGAAATGATAATGGAGAAATTGAGGTGTCTACGGCCGCATTTCGATTTTTTCAAATGCATTCCTCCGAATTCGACTCCTTTTATCCAGCTCATAGATCAGCTTTTCATTTCAAATTTTGGGACGGTTTTCATCAAAGAAATTTTTGAAACACGTTTTGCAATAACCTCTGACACATATATAATTACTACTATCTGATTTCTAGAAACATTTTAATGTCCCACATTGCTCGTAGAGCTTATTGATGAAGTTTGGCAGCAAGTGACTTATAAAACCATGAATTCGGTTTGGAACGCATTGTAGCCCGATTGCTTTGCAGGCAGAAGTTTCGAGAACTTTGACACTGAGATTAATAGATGAAATTAATCAGACTAGACATGGGTACGGCTCTGCCCTGGTATAGCATATATGCCCGTTTTCTCGTAAAGTCTGGATTTTCTCTGGAAAAAAGTGTTTTTAGTGTCAGTATGATTATTTCAATAGGTTTCGAGTTATTCACTTGAGCGTGAAAGAGTATAAAAATTGACTTTTCGGGGCCTTAGAAACGAATGAATTTATTTTTACATTAATTCCTATGGGCAAATGTGTCTCGGTTTGCCAACCTACCTCAGAAATAAATAAAATACCTCGAAATAAATTTCGAATAAATGTAAAATCTCCAATTTAGAAAATTTTATTTTTGCGAAATTTCGAAATTTTATGCGCAAATTTACGTATAAATCATCAGACATTCGTTATTTGTCATGATCTTGAGCTGATGAACCTCTTACTGGGACAACAAAGAAAATATTTTCAGAGATCCAGCGGTTCTCTCATAGACAAAATACATCTCCCAACACTTCATATAAAACTCGGCTTAGTGAAACAATTCGATAAAGGTACTCAATAAATAAAGTGGCGAGTGCTTCCAATTAATTTGTAAAATGTTTCCTGGACTGAACAATGTGAAAAGCTGTGAGCAGGGATTTTTGATGGTTCTCAAATTCATAAATTTCTTAAAGATTCGAAATTTTCATCATTTTTGACGGATATTAAATCTTCAGTTTGATGATGTTTCGTATCGGTTGTAGAGAATTTTTTGAATGATTACAAAGCAGAGAACGATGAAGAATTTAAGTAAAATACGATTAATTTGTAATTTGAATTTAAAAATTTTCAAACGTTTGAAAAATAGGCTGTTAATATAGGCACATTTTCTTCTTAGTTACTTGGTCCAATTTCACAGACAATCTGAGTCATTTTAATGACAAGAGAGGCGGTTTCATCAAGATATGAAAGTAATGGAACAGAAGTATGTATATCAAGGCAAGCTCGAGCCTCACGCATGATGGCTGATTACTCTACCGAAGCCTCCTATGAAAGACATTCAAAACCCATAACAGAAAATCATACAAGTGCTTCTCCTTGAATTAATTTAATATAATTTTGTGTTCATTTTAGTGGACAAAATGCAACATTATAGAGCATATCATTACTGCATTAATCTATTCCGATATCCTAAATATATTCTTTTATTTTCATTCCATATATTATACGATATATAAATGTACACACGATTTGTATAATGTATATTATACATATATATTGTTTTACTTTTATTCTGAACATAAATGTACCACAAATTTCATGTGACGTGCATTACCTGCATATTGAAATCTGATAATTGAGTGGTGTGTTTTTAAAGATGTGCATTTATTGATTTACAAATACGCATTACTTCATTATCAACGACGGGCTTAAACATTTTGTGGCCCTCGAAAACTGAGTTTCCTAATCCCTGAGTAACCATGAACACCCTGGAGCAAGCCAGGTTTACATGGGCAGAATGAACATCAAACTACCATTTCATGGTCATAGAAAAAAATCATTCGACAATAAATTTAAACGATATTGCCCAAAAAATATCGTTGTAGAGTAATTTATCGTTATATTGAGTATCGTTGTAGCGAGGTTTAAATGCATTCGCTTTGGTGAAAACGAAGTTTTTAAATTAAAATGCAAATCAAGGTATTTTCATTCATCACGTTTTTGCGGCTCTAACATTTAACGCCCAGGTTGCGGCCAACCTTCATACTTGCCCAAGTCCGGCCCGTCAGTATTGACTTATCTTCCGATTTATGCATTGATTACTTTTCACAATTAAATTGATTACTTTTCACAATTAAATTGATTACTTTTCACAATTAAATTGATTCATTCCATTCATTCAAGCTTTCTAGTGATGTAAACTCCGCTCGCAGATTTAAATGTGATTTGTGTGCTGCTTATATGTAGTACTACTGAAATTTAGTTTTCACTTTATGTTAAAAATTAGAGCGTTTGAAAAAAAAATAATGCCAGATTCACACACAGAATGAGCACTCAAAATTACCCTGAAGTCACTAAAAAGTTTTTGGCAATAAAATTAGCGTTGAGCAGTCTACGTGTCAAAGCACTCGAAATTTCTGCCTGAAAAGCAATCGCTACAATGCGTCCCAAACGGAATTCATGGTTGTGTAAATCTAAAGCCGCCCTTAGAGGTATGCGGTTGCACCGGGCCCCGCACTCACGGTAACTTATTGGAGGCTTCCATCAATTCTTAAATTATTTCAATTCTAGAATTTTTTCTTCCGTCAATTCTAAACAAAAATCAATTGTGTTATTATTTTTCTAATTAATTCTGAATTTTCATTGGTATTGGATCCATTTCTTAGTTATTTTTAATTCCTCTCATTACTTTAAAATTACCTTCAAGTACTGAATTATCATTAATTTTTTTTATTTACATTTTATTGTGTATTTAAAATTTTTTGTTAGGATATTTCTCAGCATCCCTGCATATTCTGAAATGACAGCTGATGATTCCCCCCTCCCCACAAAATATATAAAATCGGGGCTAACGGGGTCCTAAACATTTTTGATGCCTCGAAATTTTTGAGATGCACTTGACCCCGTGTCTGATAGCGGTGCCCCTGTGTAAGCCACTTGCTGCAAAGCTTCATGGATAAAAATTATAAGGAATGTAGTGTATTAGTTTATTAAATTATGTTTTCAGAAGTCAGCGATTGTTAATTCTGAGACAGAGATTATTGCAAAACACCTTCTTAAAAGTCCTTTGATTCAAACCTTCTCAAAGTTTTAAAACTACTTTTTTATCCATGGGCTGGATAAGAGTCGTATTTGGAGGTACGGACGGCAATGTTAGAAAACGACGTTTCTCAGAAGAAAACAAGGCGACAATTGACTTTAATCCTCCCAGCTCTCAATCAATTCATTCTTCTTCATAGTACAATCTCCAATGGGGTCGGCAGCCGACATACATTGATTCTTCTTCAAACTTTCCAGGAACTTCTTATTCTCTCTCCCCCCCCCCCTCCCTTCAACACATTAAGAAAATGTAGCTCGAAAAATCGCCAGAATCATTCGCTAATAAGTTTTAAATTATCGGTAAACATAAAATGTCCGATTTTGACCCGATCGCGACCAGAGAACGTACCTTAAAAATCGCCAGAATTACTCACCATTAATGTTTGATTATTGGTAAACATAAAATGTCCGCATATGTCCCGATTTCCGACATGTCCGCATATGTCTCGTCCGCTTTTAACCCCTAATCGCCCCGTATCTCCGCCCATGATTATAGGGTCAATCTGAAATGAAAATTGTCTCCGACCAAATTGAGATTTAAATTAATTTTCTTAATTTTTTCTTTTATGTATTACCCCTTCTGATGGAGATATCAATCCCGAAATTCGTGAAAAAATTTTCCTATATGACTTGCCTTATGAATAAGAATTTGCCTACTTTATTCTCGAGAAATTTCAGTTTCTTGTCTAACCTTATCTACAAACACGATTATTCAAAAAGAGCAAAAGATAAAAAATGACTTTTCCAAGACATTAATCTTTCCACTGACCAAAACAAATAGACTTTTAACCGTCGGTTCTCCCCAAATATAGTGCAATTTTCAATTACATAGAAATATTAGTGAGATCATCGTATCAAACATTTCAATTCATTTCGATTGCCAATTTTTTCAAATGTACCGTGATTTCTTAACGTTATCAGAAATTGCAAAACACTCAAGAAAAAAATGTTTAAAACATTCATAGAAATGTCTGGTTCTTGAAAAAATTCACACTGTGGCAGCACAAATTTTAGTTTTTGAGTTAATCCATATTGATGAGACGCAATTTTATTGATAAATAAAATGCTATTGCCACCAGAAAATCAATCACTAGCGTTTCATTATAATTAACGTTAATCTCATACAGGGGTTGGACAAAATAATATGACCACCTGTGCAAAAAAAAAGCACTCGAGGGAACCTGTCGTATACGCCCGCCCTCTAGTGTGGAAGAGTTCCACTTAGTGGGTGATTATGTGCACACATCAGTCTAATCATAGCAGTGATAGCGTTCGGATGCGATGTATATTGGGGCGTTAAAACTTCGTTATGGCTGACCTCACAGATTTCGAAAGAGGCACGATTGTTGGAGCCCGTCTTGCCGGGGCCACAGTAACGAAAACGACCACCCTTGTTGGTGTCGGGAGAAGTACTGTGCTGATGGTAATGACAGCCTATAGCAATCAGGGAAAGACATCATCTACCAAGCATAACAGTGGCCGATAGATCCAAAAGGGTTTTGAAGCGGATTGTGGCCAGAAAGCACAAGATAAACAACATCCCAGATAACATCTGAGATGAACACACTTCTACAGGAAGGTGCATCGACAAAAAGTATCCGCCGTGAACTGCATGCAACAAACATACACAGTAGAGCGGCTATTCCAAAACCATTGGTGACACCATGCAATGTCTTGAAACGACAAACATGGTGTCACGAACATAAGAATTGAACACAACGACAATGGTAGAATGTCATCTGGTCAGACGAATCGTCTTTCACATTATTCCAGACTAAAGGACGTGTTTACGTTTGGAGAACGCCAGCACAAGCTTATGATGTTGACTGTCTCTCTTCTACTGTTAAGCATGGAGAAGGATCAGTGATGCTGTGGGGCGTCATGTCTCACCATAGTATCGGCCCACTTATCCTGGATGGGCGGGTTAAAGCATCGGTTTATGTCAGTATTCTGGCCGACCATCTTCATTCAATGGTGCAATATTAGTTCCCTGATTCTCGACCAGTGTTCCAAGATATAATTCGCCCGTTCACACTGCTGGAATTGTCGGAGACGGGCTTGATGAACACGATGAACTGCAACACCTCGTATGGCTCGCTCAGTTCCCTGCTCTTAATATAATTGAACCTTTGGAGGCCAAACTGCGCAGTAGGTTTCCACCTTCAAAGACACGTTCTGAATTAGTGATCTTTTTGCAGGAGGAGTGGCTACGCATCCCCGTGACTGTGGCGCATACTTGTATTTGTCCATCTCACGACGGATACAAGCTGTAATTAATGCAAAAGGAGGGCTAGCAGCCTATTAATAAAGATTTTGTCTCATTTCACAGGTGTTCATATTATTTTGTCCAACCCCTATATGTTACAATGTTTTTCATACACCCTTATACACAAAAGGTATTTTCCAAAGAAAAACTAGTTTAGCATATTATGCTTTTAAGTCATGTAATAATATAAGCTTTACACCACTTTTTCCATAAAATATATTTTTGGCCAGCTACATCCGACAAATACTCTGTGCACCACCGGTATCCACTGTTGGCGTTAAGTTACAAGAAATAACAAGAATGTATAAATGTAAAGGCTCTTCGTGAAGTGCCAAATAATCGGTCGGCCATACAAAAGAAACCTACGTATGAAGACTAGCTGATGTGCAAATAGTCCATTCTTCGGACTTGGGTCACAACAATACAACTTATAATATATTCTGAAGTACGCTAAAGCATTCGTCACAGTGTTCGAATTTACGAACATCAAGATGAAAAAGAAAATACCTTGAATAATTTACGGCCACATGCCCGTTTGCTCTAGCGAGAAAATGGCACTGCCGTTACCTCTGCTCGATATCAAGGAGCTTCAAGGGCACCCTAAACTGCCGGTACACATCGATTGCGAGTCACAGACACCACCAGACACGAATCCGGGGTGGGGGTGATCGATCCTCCAAGAGCCTGAAGATTCGGGAAAATGTTTGTCCCGTAAAAAACGGGATGGTCCCACGAAATTAATTGGTCATCCCTCCCGACACATCTGGATCAACGTATTGTCACTATCATCACGTTTAATACAACTTTATCCACAAAATATCTCGCGACACCCTCTAAGTAGTGCATGGAAAATACTTTTTTTAATGATAAGTAGCCAATCGTCAAGTTGGATCCTGTTCGTAGTTATATGCCGACTATGGTGGTCAAATGGATAAAAACCAATTTCATACATTATGGTTTCCCATTTCGAGATAATGGAATCAGAGGACCCCATTCGGCATAAAAACGTTGCTGTAGGTAAATAAATAATTACACTGTACGTCATTGAACGAGTGAGAGAGTCTCAACCATAAAAACTCCCAAAGATGGCGGAAGAGAATAATCCCAGTCCCCCACGAGCTGCGTACATATAAAATATAAAATATATTCGTATGTAAACAACGTTTTTTTATGTGCTCTGTCATATGCATAATGCATGGGCATATCACGTAGGAGCCGAGCATATCTTATGCGGTATATTCGCAATGGGTACGACAATCTAATAATGCTGTCAAGCTATAAGTTTGAGTTTGGGCCTGTCTGTATGTCATCAATTATGTACGTCTGGCTGTTTTGTTTGTTTTTACAACGATGTCGCCGTGGGTAGGGGGGAAGGGACATTCATTTCAACTGCCCTACCAACATCATAGTTGGCACAATGACCAAGATGCCCGTGAGTAAAATGGATCATTTCACAGAAAAGATTTTATTCCTGTAGTTTTTTAAATGCACAGAAGGACCAAGTGATTCTCTTTCGAACTTGTAGCGATTGATGGGCGGAAAACACGGATGTATGAAACCCGGTACATTCAAGGGTTTCATTAATCTCCAGCGGAAAAATTTACAACAAATACCGAGCATATAAATATCGGTTTGTTTTTCCCCCTTTTTTATTCAGCCATGCAAAAAATAATTCAGCTCTCACACGAACTCTCAGGAAAGGATTCAGTTTTCAAAAAGGTACTTCTGCTTTTACTCGGCGCACCAAAAGTAATTCAGTTTTCAGACGTCTAAGAAGTAATTAAACATTTATATAGCATGTAATTCAGCTCAGCTTTTACACGGCTTTCGCGAGAAATAATTCGAAAAAGAGTAAGTTCTTTCTCCCAGGATGTGATTCAACTTTTGTTGAGTCTTCGAAGAACAGGCTTCTCGAACAAAACCTACAATTCTGGCATAATAAACATCTTACACACCCATCTACAGCCGATGACTACATATCTTCATTATCTTCATCGGGAATAGACATAGATATTTTACTCTCCACCAATAACTCGCAGCAAGAGCCGAAATCAACAATGATTGTTTAATATTGTACAGATCAGATATTAAAGTTATATAGTATTTTTCTTCAAAACGTCCTCAGTATTTTTTCGATGTACACATTTTTAACTGAAACCCATTACTCACTTTTTTTACTTGTGCTCTCACTGCATATCATGTGACCTCAATAGTCGCACCCCACTTTGACCTCGGTAATTATGTATTTCGTATAACTACCGTAAGATTACCTCGTATAGCACCCACTATACGAGAAGGGAATCGTAATTTTTCCAATTCTGACACAAACCTACTCTTCACAGTTTGAAGCTCATTATGTACTTACAAACTATTGTACAAAAAACAGCAACAAATCAAACAGCTGGCTCGTATGAATTCATTTCGGAATAGTGATTTCCCAAAAAAAACCGGTGTGCCGCTATACCTTGTGAAATCCGTCTCGGATGCCACTAAATATCTGGGATAAAATTAGTGTATATTGAAAACAGTAATAAAGGATGCGAATCCCAACTTTTAGAAGATACCACCGAAGAGTCTCGTAATTTAATCCTTGAGGGATGATGTAAAAATATTTAAAATTCTAGTCATTTTCTGGGATGCCTCGAACACGCTTCGGGAAAAAACCCTCTAAATTGAAGCATAGAAGCTGCGAGACACCTAAATACCATGAACGAGGATCTTTCTTTCAGAGACAATGAGATATATCTTGTGAAAACGTATTCGAAAATTCACAGTAAGTTTTTCAGTAAATGTTTTTTCTTCTCCCCCGATTATCATCGTAATGCAGTTGGGGAAAAAACGATAAGACCACTTTCCCTTTTTTTCGCGTCATTCACCTTATTTGCATAACCTTAAGGCTAGGCATCACTTCTGGGAGCTTCTCTAATAATTCGACGCGGTCGTTTTTCGTTAAGCTGGAAAAGTAGTAAAGATGGGATGAGGAAAAAGGTTCTCTCTCTTTAGGGTATGATCTCATTCAAAAAGAAAGGTGTAGATTAATTTCTCGAGAAATTGCATAGAATGTAAATAAGTCTAATAATTAAACTTTTAAATGGCCGGGGGATTACACTATGGAAGTTTGATACAATTTCTTTAATAAAACTTGGCAAAGATCTATAAATTTCGAGTTCAATTTTTTTTACAAAATTTATTTTATAAAAGAAATGGACCTTATTACACTATGTAAAAGAATTATATAAAATTGGTTTTGCGGAAGTTTTCGTCAGTTCGTTAGTCTTGTTCTGTTGCTGGTAGTAGTTATGGAGAAATTTTTTTTTTCTACCATTTGTTATAGGAAATTTATCATTTGCAATATCTGTAATGGCTTCATTTAAAAAACAGCTTATGTCGGTGATTGTATTTTATGGAATAATTATGTCACAGTAAAATTTACCAAGTCGATAGGGTGAAAGTCCAAAAAACGGTTGTAAGCGTTTTCAGATCGGATTTTAACCTAGTCAAAGTCCGTTTTAAATGAATCAATTAATCATCATGAACTTAACAGTTTCCCCCGATCGTCTTGATTAATAATTGTTATTACTAATGTAAATGACGCTTAATACCTAATGGATGACGTTTATTAATGAATTTATAGTAATAAATGTTTAAGTAAAGCTTATTTCGTCATGATGGCTCGCGATGATGTACGGGGGTGATAAGTGTGCTTCGCCCGCTGATCCGCCTCCCCACGCAATGAGCGCATCATGACCCCGCACCCCTCTGGAGATGTCGGGACAATAACTAACGGCCTTTAATACAAGTGAACCTAAACTTGGATACGTGGCAGCATATAGGAAAACTAATAAGTTAACTAAAACGGGTTTTTACTGTTGATAATAAATAAAATAGTTTACTCATTAATATTAATTACCAATTAGCTTAATATAATTTTAATTGTTTAATTATTATATTAATTAATGATCGTCAATAACTAATAAGTTAATGGTTTATTGAATGATTAACAACGGGCTTTGACTTGGTAATGAGTCCGAAATAAAAACGTTTGCGAGCATTTTTCGGATTTTTACCTTGTCTCCGAGCTTTTACATTCAACCGTGGCATATGCATCGGAGTGGAACCTGCGGACTGTGATGCAACAGCTGAACATTATATTGGTCCTCGAATAGTAAGAAGTTGGCCACGACTCCATATGATGAATCTCCACCATCTTAAATAATTATTAAATAAATGTATCATTAATGTGAACCATCAAATCCAGTGATGTGATAATGAGACAGGGTTTTTCACCGTGGCTTCTAGGGGAGTCCCGGCGAGATGAAGATATTGGTTATGCCTCTTTTTGCTTTGAATTGGATCGTTTATAAGTGAAAACACACCATCGTGAAAACACAAGTGA
Organism: Pholcus phalangioides; assembly: GCF_987345545.1. Taxonomy (NCBI): domain Eukaryota; kingdom Metazoa; phylum Arthropoda; class Arachnida; order Araneae; family Pholcidae; genus Pholcus; species Pholcus phalangioides. The sequence goes on from NW_028301613.1 coordinate 11,453,703, forward strand.
AAACACACCAAACCACATAAGTGAAAAGCACTCGTTTTCTATAAGGCCTTGTTGTGTCTTTCGGTGGCCCCGGGGCAGACTTCTATTTGGGGTAAGCAGGGGTCTGCCCCGACTTTTGCAGGATCCTGTTTTTGTGAAAATTTTCTTCATTTTTGTGAAAGTCATTAATTTTGTGAGAAACGAGTAGTTTTGTGGGGAAGCGAAAAATAATTTAGTTCATCTATCACAGAAGAAATGAAATTTCAAATTTATGGATTCATTATTTTTTAATTTCGTGAAGGGTTCGTTTTTCAGATCCGGAATTTTGTGAAGGTTCAGAAAACGGACCCAAATTTTGGCTGGACAGACCCCTGGTAAGTGTAAATCTTCGTGGGCCCCCATTCGGCTCAGATCCCTGGAACAGTACCCTAGTTACCCCAGCATAGTTACGTTCCTGATTTTCTATCATTTGTCTATCGGAAATAATATACCAACCAAATACCATAACCCAATTTCATATTTTCATACCCCTCTATTGCTCACACAATCATCTTTCGAAAACCTCCTTGTCATTTAAAAGTTAGCAAACGCGAACCCCCACCCCCCAGGAAAAATGACGAATTACTTGAAAATGTGACCCCTTGTATCCCCTATATATAAATACGTGCATTCGTTATAACGATATTTTGAACATTATTTCAGTATTGCGTTGCAGGTTCACTAAGACGGAATTGAATTCGTTATAACCGATAAGCACCCAACTGTAGTTGAGCTAGAGAAATTCAAATCTCTGATATTCACATACGGTATTAAGATCATTGTAGCTCCCATTGACTACGTACTACTCATTTTATAATTTCTGTATGAAATCACAAAGTATAAGTATGGCAATTGAAACTGCAGTATAAAAAGCACCAACATTAATCTTTTTTCAAATATTGGACGAGGTGGCTAACTTTGATAAAAGAAAACTTGATAAAGAGCGACTTTTATCAAAGTTGTCCATTACACTATCAAATTTTTTGTCAAACTTATTTCATAAATGATCTTTTACAAATAACTTTTATAGTGTATAATAATCCCGACATCAGTTAAAAATTTCTTGAAAAACAGCGGATACTAGTCTGAGTATAAAAGCTGGTGAGTGAGTATTAGGCTGTCTTCTTTCACAGATTTGCAAAGGAGAACAATAAAATCAATCGACTCCAGCCTCAATGCAATATTTCTCTATAACCCAACACCCCCCCCCCCCAGGCCATTTTTTGGGTTTCCTACACCCGCTGTGTACTCATATAATTTATGCCTCCATATTTAACGCAATTTTAAGAAGGTTTTACACAGTAGACTTTGTAAAAATATTAATCGAAAATTTGTCACCCGGTGCAAATTGCATGTTTAAATTGCTTCAAGCTCCTGATTTGAAGCCTCACAAAATCGGAGATGAAATTTCTATTAATGAACACAAAAGATGTGGCATTTTATAAAGACTGGCCATTTTTAATGCGAAGTTGTGAAACGAATTGTGCGCCAACGAAAGGGTCGATTAAAATTTGTTTGTCCGGTAAATGCCAGCTGCCATGCTGGGTTATGTTGTTACGAAGATTTTTGTGGTTGGGGGGGGGGGGGAAAGAAGGCAAACATGCTTTTTCCGCCCCCGCCACTATAAAATTCGATGGTTTTATTACGGCACGTTCGTTCCCTCCTAAAGTTCGCCTCTCTGGACAGTTGTCCCCTTTGCTCCACGCAGTTCCGGTCCCGCTGACATGTTATACACATTCTTACGACATTCATATGGCATGTTCACTGCTTTTGATTAATAGGAACACTTGGGAAACCCCAACCCATGGCTCCCACATACCACAGCAGTGCCCCTGAGCAAGGAAAAAGCGCGCCTCAGACCAGACTTTTCACAGGCCACACTATACTGAATTAAAAAAATGATGAGAATCGTCCCGGGCCCCAAAAGCGGGAGCCCTATCAGCCCCTTTTTTTGGGGAATCCACACACTTTGGGATTCTGCCTAAGCGACACGAGATTGGCCATGTGTACCTTGATAGGGGAAATTCTAAGCTCGTTTCCAAGAGTAGGGCTAGGCTTAAGAATTTTGCGGCCCGGGAGGAGGTATGAAAAAGTTCAGTGGGTGTGTACCAGTGTTTCCCAAAGTAGGCAATATCTTTCCCCTGCGGGGCGGGCTGTAGAAGTTATTGATCTTATGCGTTGGCTTGAATTGGGGGCGAAGAGAAAAAAATTCGAAGAAGTTGGCGCCAGAACTAAAACTTTCGCAAACTATGGTCTACGCCAATGGTTCTCAACCTTTCATCCCAAATGGTCCCCTTTGAACCATATTGTATTCTAGAGCTCCCTCCCCCCCCCCCCTTACTCAGGGCTCCTTACCCTCATCTAGAGGAGAGAGACCCTTACTACTTAAATTCATGCTTCATGAATTCAAACTTGGTCGAACACAAAATTTTTGTTCATTATAAATTTAGAAGATCTATCTCTAGAACCCTGGGTACGAATCCAGAAGAGGAAGTCGACCATCTCCAAGTGCCGAAATATATAGGGAAAATAAGTCTGTTAAAAATACAAGGCGATCTAATTGAACCTACGTGGTAAACACATAACCATGGATCCGCGCCTTCACCCGGGCTTGAGATTTTCCTTCTGGTTCCCCTTTCACGCGATTTTCACCTCTTAGAATATCCCAGAATCACAAGGGGGTTATATGCCCGCCCCCCCTGCCGCACCAAGTAGGGTCACGAGTGAAAATCTAATGGAAAGCCATGAAAGGTGACTGGGGGAGGGGTACAGAGCTGGAGAAAAAACTCAGACGTGACGAAAAACAAATCTCAGTGAAATTCGGTGGGAAAAAGTGTGCGACTAGTTTCAGAATCGGCAAAATTACCCATAGAACCAGCCATCTTAACGCATAGGCTCACCGGGGCTGTGATAAATGGGAGACCTCCATGATAATGGGATCCGATACTACGAATTTCTGAAGCATAGTATGTTGTTACGCTTTTATTACCATCCCGGTAGGAACCGGCTCCAGAACACAAAATTATGAGGGGGGGGGGGGCGCACCTATATAGAGGAGCTACATAATGAGATCTGGTGCTATAATTTGGGAGTTCAAGTACGTAAACATGCAACTCATTAGCAAGCTGGATTAATCATCCAGCTAATGGGCCTCCAAGAAAATTCTGAAGGATTTGAGAACATAGCTTTGCCTGAAGCCCATGATGTTAACATGGCCTATTATGAAACATTCACGAGAGATTGGGTTGGATTTTTGATTTTTTGGCGCAAGGACCATCTAGGTCAAGCTGCGCCAGAACAAATGTCCATATAAAATCAATACAAGAATTGTTCTTTTCATGTCAAAAGGTAAAAGTATGCATAAAACGTGAAGCAATGACATGAATTGTAAAAACTATAATTTGTCTTCACGAGAGAACCCTCACTGGGCTCTATAGCCTAGGGGTTCAAAGACTGACCTTAATTATTTTTCTTCACTAGAAATTTATTCAAAAAAATGAACTCAGTAACTAAAAATGAAATTTTCTGGATGGATGATTCTGTCCTGGATGAGGTTTGGGACCCCAAGATATATATATATATATATATACGGGGGTCCAAGGAAAAAATTACTCTCCGAAGGGGGCCATGACCGAAAAAAAGGTAAACAGTGGTCTATACGATATCACTGCGAGGTCTTTACAAGAGAGAAGCTAACAGTGTTATCTGACCCAGAATACTGGAATCGAAAATATATATATATTCAATGGCATTCATTTGCCCCTTGCACGGAGTTCTAAGAATTGATATTTAAAAAAATAGAGCTTTCACCTTTTATTTTTCCTCTTCTGGAAAACCCGTTTGATGCGGATAAGTAAAAAAGCCGCTTTGTCCAACGAGAGTCCACCACCGCCAGTTCCACTTTGGCCACCGGTCGAACAGACCGGCTGTTCTGGTTTCGATCCGGGATTGTCGATCATCGTTCACGATGGTTTGATTGATGACACGTTAATTAAAAAAACTCTATAATCCTTTCTTTTTTTCCTCAAAAGAGGAATCGGCGAATGCTTTAATCGAAACACGCGACACAAACGTCAGATGTCATCTCGAAAACCTCGTGAAACAAGTCCCTTTACGGAGATCGCGGAAAAGTTGTGGGAAACCTCTAAAAGCACCAAAAGCGATCCCGAAACTAAATCAGAAGAGAGAGAGAAGTATGTGATGCGGCTGCTGCCGAATCTGACCGACAGGTGGCGTCATTCCAGGATAAGTCAATGCAAAAAAAAACTATAGAAGACAATAACTCGATACATGGTGTATACTTTTTTGCTCTCGGGAATATCTTATTTGGGAAAACAAGTGTTTTATTTCGGGAACATACACATCATTAAACAACATGTCCTTATAGAAAGGATACAGCCAATTCCTAGAGGATCAGATAGGATTTCCCCCATGGATTTATTTTTAAAATATTTTTTCCCGTGGGATGAAAGAGTGGGTTGAAGTCTCTTCAAAAACAAAATGCAAATTTTATTGGAAAAAATGAGGAGATTCAGGAGTCTACAAATAATGCAGTTATTATTAATGAACTTGGAGCTTTTTCCTAAAGGCATTGGAACGTACAGGGTGGTCAGAAAGTTTCTACTATTTTCAAGGGCCCTGGGAGAAGCTGTGATGAATAGATTGACGAGGAATTTTGCAAATCGGGTTTTTTTTTTTCGCTCGAGACATCTGACATTTCTTTTAGGCACGTCAGTCGTGTTTATAAAATTTCAAAAAAAAAAGGCAACACAAAATTTTATGGTAGAATCAGAACGATCACTTAGAAAAAACCACCAAAAACGTTGGAATTATTGATTCGAATCTAGATGGTCAGGATACTTCCTCCCCACCTCCACACACGAAAATGTCGAGAAATAAAGCGTGGGAACAAAAGTCCACACATCAATGTTCCCGCTTTGCTCTTATTTACCGGGGAAGAGGGAGGGGTGTTGAACGGCTCGTGTGTAACAAAGTTTATTATCTTTCCTTACCTCCCCCCTGACCACACGAGAGTTCTCGCTCGCGAACGCAAGTTTTGTGACGTCACAGTGCCAGCTCTTAATTGGCTGCACTGTCATTACGCAGAATACATCCAGAGCGTTTCACTTTTTCTTACTATTCACTCCTGCACTAGACACGCACCACTGTGTAATTGTGTGACTGTTTTTTGGAAACGTACAGTAATGAATACCACTTCAATTGATAGAAAAGCAGAGTTGTAGTACGCGTAGGAAAAATTGAGGGAGATCACTTTAATGATTACTTCTCGTGGATTTGTGCTTTGGCAAAACCATTCTATCAGCAATGACAACATAACCGAATAAAAACCATGTCATTTGGTATTTGTTTATTAAACTATGATTTTGGTGCTTGTATAATTGAAAATTTCACTTTTCTTTATGTGTAACATTCTTCTGTAGACGTTTATTATCACATAAAAATTACAATCCTGACAGAAAGCCGCCTCCCGATAAGGGAGAAATATCTGAATCAGATAATGATTCAGAGCAAACCTCGAATTATGGCCAGGCGTTTTCAGTGAACAAATCTGTAACACATGGAATTTACAGGGGGTTCAATCTACGGGGAGGATAGGTTTAAGGGGTCAAGTGAGTCGAGGTTTAAGATAGATAAGGGGTCAACACGGTCAATTAAATTCAAAATTTCTAAACTCAATTTCAAATAGTTAAAATTAAATTTAGTTGAGGTGAATTTAGTCATGTCAAACCTAGGAGTTTCACTTCTACCGCGCGCAGATTTTTTTTTACATTTTAGTTGAATATTTTACTGTTTTAAGTGAGATTTCTCATTATAGTGTTGGTTTAGTGTCACAGAGTTATGTGCGCGGTATTTTTATAATATTTTTCTAATCTATAAGAAATGGATTAAATCATTTGGATCATAATCATAATGGATAAGCCATTAAGTAATCTGGGAATACGTCACGCACCATTCAAACGGTGTGGCCTGCGACGTGTGTCCCTTTGACTACTAACGGGACATATATGCGCCAAAAAAATTTTTCAAATGTTGAATCAGATGACTCCGAGGTGACGAAATATGTATTCCATAGCTCTTTTCCATACTGATCGAAAAAGGAAGCGTAAACTGTCGGGGAAAATACAGTTCGAAGAGTCTTCGTGTGTGAAGGTAAAATGAATAAATAGGAGTTATGCGAAGACCATAAGGTCCCGTATTTTACGCGGGACAAACAATTATTGCCTCTATCTCTTGAGTGTATTGGACGATCGATCCTCATCAGGATCCACACGCACGGTATATATAGTGCATCCTTTTCGGCTCTTCAGAAAAATACCACAAATTGTGACTTTGGGGAGAAATGAAACGAGAGGAGTCATCCTACGAATGATTAGCCGCTGGCCGATGTTTCAAGGACGACGCCCTTCCATGTACGAAATTATAGCCACTCGTGCGGAATCTTTCTGAACTGTTTTCGGAAAGGCCGAGGATTTCCCTGGAACCAATCAATGCGATCCGTGATCGGATTCGACAATCAGTGTCGGAAGAGAGCTTTGGTCTATATACAGAACGCAACACGCATACAACGGTAATTACATCCCTCAAAGCGGACATAGCCTATCGATTTCACTATCGATAGGTTGCCGATGCAAGTTTATGTCCTTCCCCCGAAACTGATGTTCAAATCAGATTTAATACGAAGGTAATTCCAAGTACAGTTAAACTCTGTTCTAACGACCGAAATTTTAAGGCAGGACTGATTCTCACAGAGCAGAGATCCTAAATGTTTCCGACATTGCGGGCCAAAACGATTTGCTTGAAGCGCGAGGGGATTTCTTATTAAATATCAATATTTTATAATTCTGGAATTATTCTTTCATCAAATATCAAAATTTCAGAAGTAAAAAAAAAAAAATTCAGAATAATTGAAAATTTCATTAACCACTTCACGATAAAGGACGTAATATTGCGTCCAAGCGCCAGTGTTCAAACAAATTCTGTTTTCTTTCCTCTCTCCTCATTATCGTGAAGCTTTTCTGTAACCCTGTAAAAAAAATTGTTCTTTTTACCTTCGTTTATTTCTATACCCCTATTTTTTTCCACTTGCAATGTATCCTTTAAACATGTAAGAGCGAAAAAAAACAGGTACGGTGAGGGCGAAAAGAAAAATCAACTTTACAACAAGGGAGAACAATTGTACATAGTACCGTTCTTCCTTTCATTTTTTTCTTTTTTTTCCTTTCTCTAACGTGCGGACAAGGTTCCCATATTTATCACCGATTTGTCAAATAGAGATTATCCGAATTTCGTGTCAATAGCTTGTAAGCGAAGGGGTTAAATGGAATTTTAATAATACTGGAAATTTATAATGATTTATATGACAATGAAACTTAATATAAACTGACTATAAATATTAATCACATTTGTTGTTCATCTCTCATTTTTTTATGCAATATATTTTAAATCACTGCAGAATTGCTATAGCGTTCACTGCATTTCTTCGCATGGGCTATTCGACAAGGGGCTACAGAAGTCATCCACGGCAAACAACGCGATTGATTACAGCAGACATATTTAGTCTACAGAAACACCCGTTTCTCGCATGGACAAACGGGGCACGTACCCAGGGCCCCCAAATTTTCGGGACCCATCAGGTTGCTTAAACTAGCATCTTCTTTCAATATATTAATTTTTTTTTAAATATTAACAAATATTTTATCTTGGCGGAGCTGGGATTGCACAGACCCTCTACACCCCTCTACTCCTGCCTCAAATAATGCAGTGGTCTTGCTTACGGCGTTTCTTTAAAAACCACGAGAAAAAACGTTGTAAGCTGGAAAAAAGATTTGAACATTGAATCAAAATTAGTGATTGTTAGGGTTGAGAATACGAAAGTAAGTCGTACCAAGCGAGAACGTTATAAACGGGAATGATTGCATAAAGGTCCCCAAAAAAGTCTGTTGTTTGCCCAGGGTCCGAACTTATGAGGAACAGACCCTGTACGGAACTAGGGGCAACAGAGATAATTCATTCAAGCTAAATCCGATATTAAGGCCGGTCTTCCACTGGAAGCGACCACACGCGGCAAACAACGCGAGCGACAACAGCTGACATTGTGTCAGACGACTGAGGGCGTCTGACGTTCAAAGCGACCTTTACATGCTACTCAGTTCGCGACTGCCCTCGATGCAGACGAGTTTGTTCGTTAAATATTCTGAAGGAAATATTGAAAAATTCTCTCTAAAATTTTAGTGTTTCAAGTCCATACTTAATGACACATCTGGCACAACCGCGGAGGCGGCGTTCTTGTTGAGCAGATTCATCGTGATTACTCGCTCTTCTGCTGATGTCGCTCGCTCAAGATCGTTCTCTTACTTTCTGTCCAATGAGATCAGTCTTACGAATACAGACAACTACGCGCGACTGGCTTATCGCTTCACCTCGCTTCCAGTAGACGACCGGCTTGCAATGAACAGTGCTCGCTCACTTTGTGCATTTGGATTAGTCTTGCGAATATTTACGAATTCGCGCGACTTGATTATCACTCGCACTCGCTTTCAGTAGACACCCAACCTCAAGGAATTGTACTGTCGAAGATTCGAGTTTTTCCTCGACATTTCTGCAAGCGAGTGTTCTATCACTTAAAGTGACCGGTGGCATATTTTTGAATCCCTCATGTGAACTGCTTCACTTTTTCAGATCACTCGAGTGATCAACGGCACATTTGCAGATCACTTAGGGCGGTATTCACAGACATGGCTTAAACTATAGTCACAATTTTTTGATGAGAGATCCACACGGATTGGTTGAATTTAGGTTTTGGTTTTTAACCAATCCGTGTGGATCTCTTATCTAAAAATTGTGACGATAGTTTAAACCATGTCGGTGAATACGGCCCTTAAGTGACCGGCGCCCCCTAAACCAGATCACTTAATTCAGTGGCACGCAACCCGTTTTGAAACCAATAAAGTGGTCCGCACTCTCTAAAAGTTGAGCTCCGTTGTTTTTATACCATCAATAGTCTCAAAAATTATGTCTGTTTAGTATCAAGTTTGATTCGGAGGTGCTCGTGTGTGAATTTCCAAATCCTTCCTAATCTTACCTGTAATCCTTAAAACAGTTTTATTTACGCTAAAAATTTGTTTTTCCCCGTATTCTAGAACATTCTTATTTATTTATTTATGGTATTTATCGTGTGGAAGTTTCTTTGGAAACTCATTTAAATGAATTCTTTCATTTTAAATTCTCCCATAAATTTAAAAAAAAACTTTTTTCCCCCACAACGATTCATTCGGGAAATCCAACATTTTCTATTTTTTAAACCCTATTTACACGTAAACACTTGCTTAATATAATATACAAAATTCTGTATCACCATTAATGCTCGAAGTTTGTTTATAAATATATAAACAATTCCCAGTGACCAAACCATGTTTACGGATCAAATTGAGCACGAATATTTTCTAGAAAAATGGTAGATTATTATTAATTGGACGCTATTTATGTTGCGGTAAAGCGATTGCATTCGATTTATAAGCGATTAAAACCCACGATGTCTGTTCATTATTGAAGACCGAGCAAAGCCGGATTAAAGGATCGAACGTATTGAAGGGAATACAGCGAGAGCACGGACGTTAGCTGTAGGTATGTATTTATAAGCCCAGCTCTCCCCCCACCCCATTCCTCGTCCCAGATCTTCCAATATAGACCAGAGCTTACTATAGCGTAGAAATTAATATTTTTAAAAAAAGTGTTGCCAATTATATCGGCGAAATTGCCAAATACTGCTCATGAATAATTTTCCTCGAGAAATACAGTGCTGCAGTAAGTCTGAGCTGATTTACAATGTATTGCGCAAAAGAAAAATAAAACAAAAAACTGACGTTTACAAAAAACTACGTATTTACATCAGCAAATACTTGAGGAATATACAGGGTAAAACTAGAACTGTAAGGGATGATAGAACTTGCCAAAACTAGAGACTCTAGAATCCTTTAAAGTCACCTTTTCAGACAAAACAAGCAACTTTCACCGTAAAATATGGGCTCGGAAAGAATGTGGCGAGCAGCGACATGCCGCTTTCTCTGGTACGTCACCCGTCATTCAGCTGTTATTCGTTCTTCAGTAGGTGCTGCCTGAAATGCACCGGCAAATTTTTGAGTGATTATGTGGTTCTAGCGCGACAGAGCGCCAGCATATTTCCTCAGAATTATGCGGAACTACTTGGACATTGACTTTTCGAACAGATGTCACGGTAGGCCCGTCACTTAGTCTCCCGATGTTTTCTTTTCTTCCTAGATTTTTTTCTCTGGGAACAGCTAAAAAGCGTCGTTTACATCGAATATGCAGACCCTAGTAGCACAACGACATAGTACAATATCTGGACCATATCGTTATATCAGAATGTCAAAGAAATATCAGATATTTCAACTATGCAATAGGGCGATTTTGTACTACACATATATTTTGGAAACTATGCTATTAATTGATTAAGGCTGGGATTACACTATAAATGTTTCATAAAAGTTCATTTATACAACTTGAAAAATTTAACCAATAAGCGAATCTGTTACATTCGAGCAAATGTAACCAGTAGGTTTATTGGATGTTTCAAGTTTTGTAAAAGATCCTTTATGAAACTTTTATAAAACTTGAAAAATCTAACCAATAAGGTTATTGGTTACATTCTAGAAAATGCAACTGTTGACCTTATTGGCTGCATTTTTCAAGTTTTATAATAGTACTTTTATCAAACTTTTATAGTGTAATACCGGCCTTACTCTCAATTTTTCAGTCAAATATTTATTTTATCCCTTGTTAATAGTCTATGCTTTGAAGGAAAAAAACTTGGAACAATAATTTTTTTTAATTGTTAAATTTTTCACACGATTTAATCTAGTAATTCCGATGTAAAATTGCATCAATCTATATTATAAGGCCATTAACTATATAGATTATTATCGTAGATCTGACAAAGATAGATCGTCCAGAACGATATAGAACAGTGTCTTTTTCAAGGCAAATGTACCGACGACAAAGATTAGTATAGATTTGTGTTGCCGTGACGTTGACTAATGTTGACCTGTGTATGATGGCATCGACCTGTGAATGTAATCCATGAATGTGTAAGCGTTAACATTTAACACCCGTTCATTTGTTTATTTGTAATTTTTATATTATTTCCTTAATTATAATATAATTTTTTAATCATCTTGTGGGCATCATCTGCCTATAGATGATAAATATATATCAATTTTTTTTTCCTTTTGCAACACTGTTCAACAGTGAAAACTTTACAGAGGTGAAAATATCCGTCCTTTATAGATCTCGGGTCACTGAACACGGAAAATCACGCTTAAAATTGCCTTCTAGCTCAGGATTCCGAGTAATTTCGCTGTTTGCATTTTACATATAACTATGGGAATACAATAGTACGAATAACACTGTTAACAAGCTTTCCTTTTTATATATCCCGTCTTTTTGCTTGTGCGAAACGTCCGCAGCATCTCCCCGGATCATCCAGCAGAAACCTGCTAACATTGAAACAGACCACTTTCCTTTGTAATGCTGTTCCATTGCAGAAATATCCTGATGGAATCTCTCCTTTTTTTGTCACTGAAGGCACCACAGTTCACTGGGAAGACATCAATATGTAAATGCAAGAAGTTCACTTTTAGAGACATTTTGCATCCAATTTTCTCGTAGGGACATATAAGTTCTTCCACTAAGTCTTTGAAATTTTCAACACGAAGGTTGCCCAAAAATTGTGTACTAACATTCCGAAAAACAATGCTAGGCATGTAGCTCATCAGGATTGAGATATGGATTCAAACTGTTTGTCTTGCAAAAGCTTGCGTATCTGGGGACCTATAAATACCCCGTTTTACCTTTTCCGTTCTCAGACATGGAAACATTGGGCATAAGTATTCAAATGAACGTTCATTTTTGTTAACGGCTTTCGCAAATGCCATCATAAGTCCCAGTTTTATGTGCAGCGGTGGTAGGACACAATGTTGCTAGGGTACGAAACGTTTTTAGTAGCGGGCAACAAAGCTGTTCATAGAGGCCATTCCTTCTGTTTGTAATGGGCATGCCTCGCGCAGCTATCCCACTGTAGCAACAGTATTTTGTGTACCCACGTAGACCGAGCACAATTGCTATCATTTTGAAATCACCACATACTAATCACTTATGTTGATTGTAATTTATTAGATCCAGAAGGCGTCGACACATGGGATAACTTTCTTTACATAGGGCTGCATAAGCAACAAGGATTAATGATATTTCATAACTATTGTGCAATAGCCTTCAAGCTTGTTTTTGAGTCATCTATAAAGTCTCCAATCGTCTGCTTTGTACGGAATGTTCAATTTCAGCATCAAACCTTCAACATCATTGCAAAATACCAAGTCATTATCACTGCTGAAAAATGCCAACAGTTCTTTTTGTCGATTGCGAGGAGTAGATACTCTGATTGTATCCGCCAGGAGGTTCCACTGCTGCAATCTGGAAGCTAAGAGTTCAGCTTTATTCTTTGACAGCTCTAAATCCCTAATCTCAGGTCATCGGTTCACATTGTGCATATATAACAAAAGTTGTCCGGCTAATTTATACAAGAGCGGGGCATTGCTGTAAATTCAGTAAGCCATAAAATTTATGTAGAATGCTAAGATGTCCAAAGTCACTAATACAATAAGTCACTAATTAAACAAATCAGTAAAGAAAGAAAATTCAAAAACAGTGCAATATGAACTTTCCCACACGCTGCCATGTGCAAGACTGAGGCCGTTGGATGAAATCCATTTTAACCACTGGATCATGTAATTCATGAGACGAAGGCCGAAAGCAACAGCGCCTAGTTGATGCACTACCTCCTAGAGCTAGAAAGCCTCCGCACGCTGCTTGTGACGTCAGTAAGTCCATTTTCCCTCAGAATATTGAGGGAAATCCTTGTTCATTCCAGTATCATCGTTGTGCGGGAAAGAAATGATTGGGCTCAGAATTGGCAATTTTTATGCCCCACATCCAATCACCATACGGTATTTGTGAGCCAATCAGGAAAATCCTACGCCAAAATAAGATGCCGAGTTTCAAAATGTGGCAAACTTGCTAAGTAGTGTGAATGACGTTTATGGCAACCCGTGCGGAGGCCAATCTCTAGGTGGTGCTGGTTGGTGACAGATTTATCAACAACGGCAGTGTGCCTATTTTATTTCTTTTCCCTGATTTTTTTATTTGACGTATCGTAATTATAACGTCCTATAGCGTTATATGCAAAATGTAAACAGTGATATTTCTCAAAAATCTGGACTAGGATAGAATTTTAAGGGTGATTTTCGTGTTCAGCAACCCAAAATTTATAAAAAAAAAAGGTGGCTACTTTCATTTCGGTAAAAAACAAAGTGAAAAATTGTTGAACAGAGTAATTTTTGTGTGCACATGAAAATCAATAAATTTGATTTGGAAAAAAAAAAACCATTTTACGTGTAAACTCATACTATTATAGCATTTTATAGCCAGTGATGTGGTGGCATGTAGATGAAAAGTGTTCGAGTATGCCTGAGGAGTGGGGTGTCAAATCTCCCCCACACAAAAGCTCCAGGTTTTTTATTTCTGCTGAAAGGGCGCCACCCATCACCAAAAAAATTTAAGTATATGCATATGTCACATTCGCAACATGGATCCATTTATCTCTGACTATGCCTTTTTTTAGCCAGAATGATATCGTGGCCTGATATAGATCGAAACTGAAACTGTGCGATATGGATCTATTGTATATCTTTGTGCTACTGGAGGAGGATCCCATTGTCTCCCGAATTAGCTTCACAGCTTCAGGCCAGTCGTTCACCGGAAGCGACAACATGCACAAGCTACGCGAGTGGCAACAGCCTACATTGAGTCCGACGACAAAGGGAGTCTGACATCGTCCACTTGAAGCGACCTACACACGCTATGAAGTGTGTTAGTTGAATAACCCCAGAAAATATTGGAAAACTAAAATTTCAGAAAATTTACCAAGTCTGTACTTGAGACATCTGGCACAAACTCAGAGGCGGTGTTCTTGTTGTGAAAAAATAATTCTATTTAATCGAACTTATGGTAATCTACTTACCATCACAACCCATATACGGCAATTATCAAATGTTGAGCTTTGATGCTCACGCGGGCAATTAGGGAGGGAGACTTGTCTGCTCTCGTCTGAGCGGGGAGAGAGACCCACCGAAGAAGAGAGAAAAAACGGGGCGATGGCGCGAAAAAAGTAAACAACCATACCGCGCATGCGCAGATAATACAAGACGCGTATATTCCCATCTGACAGGAGTCATTGCGATTCCTCGCTAGCCTGATGTCACTCACTCAAGATGGTTTGCAGTGGTTGACGAACTCTTACGTTCTGTGCAATGGGATTAGTCTAGTCAATAAGGATAACTGCGAGCGACTGGTTTATCGCCTCAAGTCACTGGGAATTTCTTGGCAACGAAAAATGTGCCGTTATATCCGACGTTGATGTGTTTTATCGACGTCGTGGGCAAAGTTCGTTGACACTCTCTATGGGAATCAGCCCGGACCACTAAGTATTGGCGTTATATCCGAGGCTTTGATTACAACCGAGTTTGACTATACGGTCGATATGATCGGGGGAAAGAAAATAAACGGGAGAAACACGTTAGTGATTTTCGGAATAGTACATTCTTTAGCCAAATAACCGGGACGCTCTCCTTGCCTACTCCGGATACGTGAGAAACGACAAGGGTAAAACAAAAATCGATCATTCGAAATCATTCGAAGCGCATACGGAGGATAAATAATGGATTAACAACGAGCTCTTATGCACCAATTTTAGATACACGTGGCACAGATTCGGCATTTCTGAAATAACGTGGGAGGTGAAATCGGCGAAATCCAACATCTCTCCCAAAAATATATACACAGCTTAAAATTACTGTTCTAAGAAAAGAAGGGGGTGGAAGGAGTGAAATGGTCACCGAGACACAAATATTGTGGACTCTAAGAGAAGTCTTTCCCTCTTAAAACAGCAGGATGAATCCTCCAGAGATTTCGAAAACACGACGTCGCCAAAAAGCTCTCTCTTATCTCGCGTTTCGTAGTTAAAGCAGATTTATATGCAACTATTAGCTCCGGTTCCTGTTTTTATGACTCGCAATGAAACCGTGGAAGTTTTCCATGAGATCCGATGAGAGAATGTCTTGTGTGCACGTGCTACATCCATCCAGTCCACCCTTGTTGGTCGTCAGAGGCTGCGCAAAGAAGCATAAATTCCATTCTATTACCCTCTCTCCAACGCGCAAGAGATAAATTTAGCATTTAATTGAGTTCACGGGAAGCAACAGTCATTTTCTTGCCACCGACGTGCAAAAAACTCTTTATTCTTCTCTCCTCTGTAAGCAAATTAAAAAGTGCGATTTATGGCAGACTTCAAAAAAAAACAAAAAAACAATCGTTTAACGATTAACTCCGAGAGGGCCACTCACCCAGCCACTGCCGTTTGATTCCGAGATACCGGTTGCCAAGTTCGTCGACCCCCCTTCCGAAAGAACCTTTCGAGTACATTACGAATAGGAAAAACGTAAAGCACACACGGAAGAGGAATATCCCAATCAATCATCGATGTTCCATTATTTGATTGCTCGTATAACTTGATTCCCTCTGATGACTTTTTAATTCCAACATAACAACCAATCAACAACTTAGGCCAAAAATCTAAGTTTTCCATTCCAGAAGGGTCTGTAACCACTATACTCATCCTAGATTTCAATCTTCTAATGATACTAGTAACGTTCCAATAAATGGAGGATCAATTTCCTCAACTACCAGTTGTTCCCCTCACGGCCTAGTCAACCGGACCTGAACGTTCTGGTTCTGACCATCTTTCATACTTGTCACTCCTGGAAACAGCAGGATGATTCATCCGTCATCTTTGAATAAAAGTGTGACCTATAAAACAGAGTGGACTTGCCATTAAGAAACCGATTAGACAGATCAAACTTAGAAGTGTACAGCCTATTATATAACCCCATAGACGGCACAGTGGTGTTCGGCTGAAGTTGGTTTTCTGCGGTTTTCCAGCTTCGAGGCACGAATGTGAGCCGGTCTCTCATTTGAAAAGTGTCTCCGCAGAGAGCAGGCAGGCATACAACACGATACTGACAAAACATGAAAATTCAAGCATTTCCATCTTTACTTCAGAAAATGGAAGCCAGATGGCAGCATAAACACGAAACTAGTGCTGCAACTCGACAACATAAATACGTTAGGGCCAAGCATACACTCGGAACACAAATTTCGGAATCTGCCAATTCGTTAGAAATTCCGCAGAGAAATATGTACGAGGTGCGTGTTCGATTAAGTAGTAGTAGCCTATTAAGCATCTTTACGCTAATTAAATCACGATAACGCATTAGCCCCACCTGGGCACTTAAGCCTCAGATACCGAAAGAGCCTCCATCATAACGAGATCTTAGACTATGATTTTTGAGAGTAAATATATAAAATTATTATTTACTAGTAATGTAGGTCGTGATGTTTTGTCCCAAACCCCGAAGAACATCAATTTACCCTCGGTCCATGGTGCTGTTGAAACAGTCTTACGTAGATTGCCCAGAGGTAAGCGCATATAACGATTATTTTCAGTGCCGTCTTAACGCATGGGCCCACCCATGCACGACCCGAGGCGTCAAGTGCACAGAGGTCTAATGAAAATTAAATCTGGTTCAAAATTTTCGAGTGTAAGCATGTTGATAGGTAGGTAGGCATTTCTAGCCAGGTAGGGGCCTGAGAAAAGTCACTGTACCGGAGTCCTATGGTGCTTTTCAGACGGTCCTGATTATTTTGAAGATATTTGCCACACGCTTGGCGTCATCTATATCTCTCTTGCAAGGAAAGTAATGCCACTGTATTTGGTATTCACAGTGGTGGAAAAACAAAAGCCAGGTAGAAAAAAATGGCTATTAAAAAAAGAAAGTAATCGTCAGTTTTTTTCTTCAGAAGTGATGAATAAAGTGAGAAATGATATCTTGAAAACCCTATGAATAGACATAATTTCTGAGGGCTTCTCAAATAATTCCGTAAAGAAGGGACGAGGCAAAATATTATACGAGGCTACCTCTTATAGAAACGGTAAGATCTCGTTTTGAAAAAGTGTAGATTAATTTCACGAGAAATTTGATAAAATATTAATATGTCTGTGAGACCGGTATTAAGCCAGGATTACATACACTATAAAAGTTTTATAAAATAATTTTCCAAACTTTTATAGTGTAATGCCGGGAATGGGTTATCTAGCTTTAATTTCAGCAGTAGAAATGTAATTCACGGTCTAGTCTTCTAGAATGCAATTCACGGGAAAAAAAGAACTTTGCAAATATGGGAGATGAACATTTTCATCATACACATACATCAGACATTCATTATAGCACAATTTATAAATTTTTTTTATAAATCATACAAAATAACCTGCATTCCCGATTCTTTTAACCCCCCTTCGCGCACAAGCTGTTGGCGATAAATTTGAATGATCTGTATCAAACGATAAATATGGTAACCTTGCTCGCACGTTAAAAAAAGGGAAAGAAAGCAATAAGGGTGGAGAGGAACAATAGATAATAGAGAGATAAGAGATGTACGTACAGTACTCTTTGCTTTTTCGCCCTCACTTACGTGTTCTTTTTCTCACTTCCATGTACATTATGTAATAGAAACATTAGTTCTAAGAAAGATAGATTACATGTAGAAGGGGGGGGGGTATCGTGGAGAACGGGGTGGAATGCTGAGGAGAATAAATTTGGGAAAATACACACACACAACTTTGTTTCATAGGCTTACAATAAAGCTTCGCAATGGGGAAGAAAGATTGAAGAAACAGTCAGTTCTGAATAGAATTTATACCACTGGTATTTGGCCGCAATATTACGTCCCAGATCATAAAAGGGTTAGAGATTGAAAATGAAAGCAAAGTTTATTGCACATACGTTTTATATAAAAAAAATTTTCTCCGATAAATTTTCATTCCATTGAAAAAAAATAGTCGGGAAGGGCAAAATACAGAAATGTTTCGTATTGCATAGGGGTTATATCAATGAGCAAGTCGGAACGTCATGCTTGTAATAAATCTTTTTATCGACGATAGGTATAATCAGCTCTTATCTCCGAAATTTCTTGGGAAAACGTCATTGAAACAAAAACGAAAGTGATGAAAACTTTTTATTTTCCGGAACGGTGCTTTTTATCGGCGTTATAAGCTTATAAGCAAGGTTCAACATTATTCTCTAAGGAAATCAGTCTGCACCGCAAATTATTGGCGTTACAGCCGAGGTATCGTGTTACAACTAATGTCACTATAACCGAGTTTGACTGTATTGTTAGAAATGAGAAATTTTTTTGTTGGCCTCAAGCGAGACCGGGCAACACCTTTCTAATTGAGTTTCTCTGAACAGTGTGGCCAACTAAGAAATTTATTTTTTATTTTAATTACTTTTCAACTCGGTACAATATAAATGACGTGTCTGGAGTCTACTATTTTGACACGTTTTCTAATTGGAAGTATGCCTCTAGGATCAACGGTTCGCCAGTTGCGGGAAATGGACTTTAGCGCTCACACAGATTTGAATAAAAAAAAATCTTTCCAGCGTCGACTGTTGGTCATTTTTATAACGATTCTTTATAGTTTCAATAACAATCCCACGTCGTTTCCAGCAATTGTCAATTTATATCTCTACGTACATTATTCCGTGAAGTATTGAACTTCCAAATGTTGACTGACTTTTGGATCACCCTGTAGAAAACCGGCACCAAGAAAACCGATTTGGTATCCGAACATTAAAAATTATCAACAACATTAATAATCTATATATAGAGCCGGAGTGATCTTTTTCTATTCCCTTGATATGGAGGTTTAATTTTCGGTGGATTTCTTTTTCGTGAAAAAAAAATTTCATTTAAATGAGCAAGAGAAATTGAAACATTCGAGGGGTTAACTTATCTGCTGAACTTTTCGCAAACTATGGATGTGCCACAAACCCAAGTTGCCAATATTCTCATTTCGACGAATATTTCCTTCCGGAAATTCGAAATTCTATAATCAAAATTCACAATTCCTTAGTGAATGCAATTCTTTATTATGATAGGGATTGTTTTCCTCTCGCGAAAGTTTCGTTTTCAGCAATAATTCAAAAGACCTTAATTTGCATTCCCTTCCACATCTTCATATTAACAAAAATCACGCAAGCTTATGCAAAAAGCACGAGAATATTTCGCTACAAGTTTCATTATTAAAAACAAAGAATGACGAGCTTTATTTGCTAAAAATTACATTTCCTGAAATTTAATATCCATTATAATATCCGGAAATAAAAAGGGCTTAAAATTCCATAATCTTAAGGAGATTTTTGGGATCTCTGCGGGGAGTTGAACCGAATTCCCAATTTAATTATGCGGTTTAATTAAATCAAATAAACGTTATTTAGTCATTGGGGGGGGGGGAGAATATGTAGCAATTAAACAAAGCCAAAATTGATTGGCTGAAATGACGTCATTCATTATCACGACATTTTTGTATTTTTTTCGTGTCATTTTAGAGATTATATCGATTATTTTTCAGAAATTGGATAAGCAGCATTCTTTTATCGTAAAATGACCACCAAAGAACAACTATATAATTACTATGTAAATCCTCTCTATCTCATGAGAAAGGCGTTTCGGCGGAAAATTCCAGAAACGTTTTCGCGTTTATTCAGCGAAATGATAATTAAAAAGACGTTCTAGAGACGAAAATCTGCTGAATACGAATCTTTTCAAGGTGTTTCACTTTCATGTTCCGAATGTGGATTACCTTTCATTACTTGTAGTGGAATGTTCCAAAATTATTGTTTAATGTATCTGTGGCAAGGGGGGGGGGGCTATTTGAAACTGGTTGTTGGATGTGGAGGATGACGATGACGCGTGATAAAAGAGCACCGGAATTTAATGTGTATATCATGTTGCATTTTTTTCAAAAGATTAGATGAATGACGTCACGAAAGATCTTTCGAAAGCGCATTTTCGAAAATCTAACCAAATGAAATATTCAAATTTTGCCGAATGGTATGTAAATTTTTCCACAAGTAATAAATGGAAATAAATTAAACTGTCGAGCTTGATATTTTCCACGTCGTCTCTTAATATAAAATGCGTTCTAGGAGGTCGAATCCGCGTATCTTTTTTTTGAATTGAGCAAATTGAAATTCCACGTTGAAAATTTTGAGGCGAAGGCAGAAGAAATAATGAAAAACGAACCCCATATTTACTTGAGGATACCATACATGACCGGGAACGTCGTGGAAATTTGGTGTGAAGAAATGCCCTCTAGCGTTCTTGGAGGGCGATTTTGCTTGGAGGAGCATTTCTTTATGAAAAACAAAGAAATAACTATTACCTTAAATTCGAAGTAATATTTTAACTCAACAAAATTTTGAGAAGTGAAATCGAATTTTTGCAAAAATAACGCATCTAAATGCGTATTGGCAAACACTGCTACCATCTGTATACCCAATTCGGAAGCAAACAACTCGGCAAGCTTATTTTGCCTGCCATATGTGTTATGCGTGAATTTTCAATGCTGTAGACTTCATTGCTCCGTGTAAAGACTTTTTTGAATGGGAGATCGGCTCGTATTCGCGTCTTGATAGTTGCAGTAATTGCGACATTGACGGTACAATTACTACATTTGTGATGATGTAATGATGGGTGCGCGACATTGTCGGTGCCGAGATAAATTTGTGACAATCAGGGATGGCGAATTTGACATAATTTTAGGATTTTATTAGGGAAATTACGAATTTCTTTTGATTCTTTCTTCCCCCCCCCCCCCCCCCGTAAGAACGAATGAAAATAACATGGGAGAATGTGTTTAGACCTCCAACGAAGTGACAATTTTTTATACTAATAATGCGTTAGATGCATGCGTGACACCAGTTGTACAAATTCGGTAACGATGATGATTGATACCACTAATAGGTCAGTTTCGGAAGTAACGAGCGTTTTGTATACCAAGACCTTATGGATTGACCTCAGAATGTACTGTAATTTCTAGGTGAAATGTCACTAGTCCTAAAATTATGAGAAAATTTACTGACAATGTGTCTGAAACTGGATGCAGTCTGAGACAAAGTTATCGATCTCTGAGAAGTGATTTCTTCAATATTTTTTAGTATGTGAAGAGCAGAAAAATATCCTCAACTAATAGTCGAGCTTTTTAAATTCGGAGTCCAAAATCAGTGGAAAAAAGGTCGAATTATCCAATCAATCTATCCTAAAACTGTAAAATGATTACAAATCACACCTCGACAACATTCACATCGGATAATTAATTATTAAAATGATTTATTCGTCAGTTACGAAATGGTTTCGCAAATTTTAATTTATAATAATAATATCATTGATCTCTTAGCTGTTACATTATTCCACTGTTCTGGAATCAGTATCACTGCAGAATTTCTCGACCATGCTCAAAGCCTGATTTATGGAAACAGTTCATACGATCATCAATTACGAAATTGTTTCCTAAATTTCTTATTCTTATGGTATCAGGGAAATATACTTTCATCAACGTTTTGAAATCCGATATACGTCCTTCCTTAGTTTTGATGACGACTAAAAGATTTTCAATGATACACCTTGGTCTATACATTGAAAAGTATAATCGGTATTAAGTTGTACACAGTCTCGATGCACTCCAGCTGAACAATGCTAAAATGGGCATTAAATTATGAAAAGTAGAGAAAAACGGAATTTTCAAACTTTTATGTCTTTAAACATTTGTTGTTCAACAGCTTGATCGCGAAAAGAAAAGTCTCGCTTCTTGTAAAATTTTTCCAAACTATATTTGCCCATCAAAAATCATGATTTTTTTTCCCTTTCCAAATTCTAATTATCATGAAAAATTCGAATTAAACAAGAAATTTTAACGTTAAATTGGATGGAAAACTCAAGGGGAAGTTTAGAGAAAAACGCATTTTAGTGAAGGACATTAGCATGTGTAATGCCTGCCGGCAGTTTATATTAAAATATTTTTAGTACAGGCAGAACAAAATCTTGAACGCAGTTAGACGCAGAAAATTCCATAGTATTTAAAAATTGGAAAATGTGTTTTTGGAAAATTTGCGTGCGCCAACACCCCTTAACATTGGTTTTTCCTACTTTTTTGGGAATAGAAATATGCTTGAAAATATGCCACATTAGTAGAAGTGCCACAAGCCTTGAAACAACTTTTTGCAGGTTAAACACCGTTTTTCTGGAAGAATCGTCACTGCAGGTCTAAATTTCTCACCAGCAGCCGTTCCCGGTGTAAAAATGTGAATGTGGACTAGTTTTTATTGATAGTGGATGATATCAACTTATGGATGAACGAACGAGACTTACCTGACGGCTAGGATATCGTCGATTCCATCGAATTCTTCGAATGACATAACCTCGGAAGCGATCGTCGCTTCTTCAATTTTGCTGCTGGCCTTGCTGCTGTCGTTGTCGCTACTCTTGCTACAGCTTTCGTAAAGCTTTAAAGGTGTCGGCCCTTTAGGTTGCTTATTCTCACGGGGGCCGTGGCAGCAGCACGGACCTTCCTCACTGCACACACAATCACACTCTTCCGCACTGAAATGAACAACAAAATTATTCACTCAAGCTGTTGTGCAGTCACATTTTGCATTCACACTTCGAGGTGCGAATGCGAGTCAGTCGCTCATTTGAAAAAGTCCCTCTGCAGAGTGCAGGCAGAGGCAGACCTTCAACATGATACTT
The DNA here is from genome assembly GCF_987345545.1 of Pholcus phalangioides. Lineage (NCBI taxonomy): Eukaryota > Metazoa > Arthropoda > Arachnida > Araneae > Pholcidae > Pholcus > Pholcus phalangioides. The sequence goes on from NW_028301613.1 coordinate 11,476,515, forward strand.
ACATTAATATGGAAGGCAGTACTTGTATAACACGAAACAAGCATAACTAGCAACGTAAGTACGTTAGGAGGGCACGCATATATCACACACTTTTCCTGCATATAACCAATTCACTAGAAATTGATAGGAATGAGTATGAGATTGTTTTGAAATTTGAAAATTTTGAATTTGATCACATACGGGGAAAAAAAATCCAATTCAAAAATTTCAATTTTCAACGCAAGGTGCATTTTACAGTTGAGTAGTAGCGCAGTCTTATTTTGCATTATTCCAATGTGTTTTATGCAAAACTTTCTAATTAGATATATTTTCTGGTCATCATACTTTTTTTGCGAATCTTTCCTCTACACTCGACTTAACGTATTCATGAGTCTATCCGACGCGTACAACCGAAAAGTGTCGAAAGTATTTGGCAGCACTAACTTTTCACCTGACACCCGAATAGTTGATGTCGGAATGTGATTTGAACCCAATGTTCTTCAAACTTCTTACAACTGTGAGTCGGTTAAAAAAGTTGAAAATTTTCGCGGACCGGCAAAAAGTAACTAAATAGGAGAGATATTTTGTGAAGACAGGTGAAAAAATGTATAAACAGGAGAAATTATCTATGCATAGCTCGATGTCGATAGCGTGATGACCAGAGTCCGAAATTATTGACTTAGGACATCTTGGGACACTGCCAAACTAGAGAAACGAAGCAACTCTTTGCTATTGATACAAAGTACTAGACTGTATTTCAAGCGGAGATAAAGTCCGGAAAGAAAAGTAACATGCCGGTAATCAAACCTCCGTCCCCTCGCAGTTTGGGCAAGTGCTGTACTATTAAATTACAGAGGACTGATTTTCTTCTAGTAGCGCATTTATACTCGCGCATGGGCAGCCGCCTTGCTCAGCTATTGCTTTCAACCCTTTAATAGGTTTTGAAACTTTCTTGCCACATTGGAAATCACTAAACCTTCTGGAAATTGCCGTCTATTTTCAAGAAGAATTTTTTCCGACTGCGAGCTGATAAATGCTTTCCCCTCCATCACAAAGTAATAATAAAACAAGGAAGAGAAAAAAAATTACCGTTTTCATGTTATTTATGCTGTACCTAGTAATACTATACTAACTCGACGAGAAAAAAGAAAGACATCCTTTCTTTCCTCTTGTGTTATCAAACTTCGAATAAAAGCCCACTCCGTCCACTGGCAGTTGATTGACGGGGAGGGGGGGGGGGATGAGAAACATGTTATCAGGCGAAGAAAACTTTCTACGGTATGTGGGCTCAGGATTGCCGATATTGATAGAATTGCTGATATTTTTGAGAGACTTTAGAGCCCAAGATTGGATTGCCGCTTGGAATTGCCGCTGTAAGGGTTAAGAGCTATTTAGCTGAGCTAGACGGCCCGTTCAACATTCATGTATGCTCTGAGGTAGCGTTTCTCAGCCTGTGGTCCGTGAAAGTAGCGCAGCTGGTCCACAGGCAGACTTGAAACTTTTATTCTGATTTTATGAAAATTGTTCAATTGTACGCAACTAATGACGTTCGCATACATTCTCTAATGAATTATGCCCATATTCTATAAATTAGTGGTCTATCGAGTTGTTTCAGTAATTTTATTTATTTTTATTTACAATATCCCCAGAAGGCATGAAATGCACTTATACTGGAAGAAAAAAATAAAAAAAATGGTCCTTAGGGGCAGAGAAGGTAGAGAAACGCTGCTCTGAAGGAAGAAAATGTGAGTCGTCTGTAGCTTAACGGTAGAGCACTCGCCCGATCTATGAGGGGACGGAAGCTTGATTCCCTGCAAAGGCATGTGAAATTCTTTCCGAATTTATTTCATCTCCGCTGGGTACTTAGTAAGTTACTACCGATCTCTTTTTTTTTTATTTTTTGGTTCACGGAACGAAACTGAATTGTTTTAGCTTTCGTGGGGACTTTTGTCTCTCATTGGACATTTAAAAATGTTTATCAAATGAAAAATGAGTAGAGAAAAGGAAAAATTCGGTTTTTATGTCACTCGGTGACAAATCGAGATTCTTTTTTACAAGGGAATCAATTAATAATTACTAACGAGACCGTGTTTGATGTCACGTTCGCGTGCCTTTGAAAGCGAGATCTCTTTGAATCGCGATTGATTGTACACCCATCATTTCCGCCTTCGTAATCTCGACGACGTTGGCTAATTGGTCATTCACAATAATCGATATCATGGCCACGTGTAATCGATAGCTCCTATTTTTTATTGTTTGTTTTGAATCTTTTGATGACGGATTTATTTCTTTTAATATGAGTAAACATCAAAGGGGATCGAATCGATCAATCCGATTAAATGTTGAAATCCTCGTTCTCACGAGAAAAATATAAAATTAAAGAAGTTTTGTAGACTTAAGTCTTTAATGGAAATGCCACCATGTTTTTTTCAAAGTATTTTCAAGATATTCGTATGTTCTTGCGTTCTGGTACGACGCCATTTTCTATTTTCTATAGTGCGATTTATAACAACACCTTATTATCTTGACGGTATTTTAAAGCACCGGGTTAGATGATTTGTTTCAAAAACATTGTTTGATGACATTTGTGACGTGTAATTATCATTTGCATGGTAATTACACATACTCATTGTTCTCTCATTACATTTATACTTCTATTTTAATTTATTATAATTTTCTTCTTATTCTACTTTTTACAATGTCATCTATTAAGGGGTCAGACATCATACAGGGTGTCCTGTAAATGCTATAGCACGACCTTTATATCAACCATTCGTCGTAGAAGTATTATCCAATACGAAAAATGCTAAAAAGGCGTTCAAAAATTACCTTGTACTAGTTTTGAAAGTGAAAATACAGTGACACAAAATAAAAAAAATCTAAATTTTTAAACGGTCACCCTGTGCTCTAACTTACAATTAGAAAGTTGTTGCCCTGTCTCTCCTGATGCCAACAAAAAGAAATTCCATGTTAGTAAGTGCAATATTCGCAAACATTAGAATTCGAAAAAAGGAAGAAATTTGGAAAGATCAATGTTAAATACGGAAAAACCGTTTTACCCGCATTTGACGCTGCTTTTACCCAAATTTCACCCCTGGAACGTTTCTTCCCCGTCACATTTCACCCCCGAAAAATTTCGCCCGACATTTCATCCCGGTACATTTGGCCCCCTGGTGCGTTTCGCCCCGAAAATTTCTCACCTGACATTTCACCTGTTCTGAACACATGAGTGACTGTTTCAGTTACTGACTGTGTGAGTGACCATTTAAGTGGATGAGTGGCCAAGTGAGTGTTAAATTGACTTTAGGAGTGTGTTAGTGACCATACAAATGACTAAGTGAGTCATTATGAGTCCTATGTATCTATGAGTGTCGAATTAACTGTATAAATGAGTGACCGTATCTGCGAGTGTGCAATTGACTATATGAGTGGCCGTATCTGCGAGTGTGCAATTGACTATATGAGTGGCCGTATCTGCGAGTGTGCAATTGACTATATGAGTGACCACATCTGCGAGTGTGCAATTGACTATATGAGTGACCGTATGAGTGAGTGATTGACCATATAAATAATCGAGTAATTGACAGTGATTGACCAAATGAATGATTGTATGAGTGACCAGGTTATCGAGTGATTCACTGTAAGAGTGGCCAAGTAAGTGATAGAGTGATTGCTTGTACAAGTATCAAAGTGAGTGAGTGATTGACCGTATCAGTGGCAAAGTGATTCTCTGTATGAGTGACGGTATGTGTCCAAGTGAATGATTGACTGTGTGGGTGTCCAAAAGAGTTACCGAGTGATTAATCATATGAGAGCTTATTTTAGTTTCCAAGTGAGTGACTGAGGGGTTCAAAGGGAGTAACCGTAATGACCGAGTGACCATAAGAATGACCAAGTGAGTGACCGTAATGATCGAGTGACCGTAATGATGACCGAGTGAGTGACCGAATGATTGACCGAGTGTCTGCAATTTGATCCCCCTGTTCATCCCCCCCTCATAGGTGGTACTTTAATGGGTCCTAAGAATTTAGAATTTGCTGTGAGGCATAAAATAATGTTTTCCAAATTTGCGTTGCTGCGAAATTTTTCAACATAAGCTGGAGTATAACAGTCCTGAAGAAAAACACTAAAATCAACCAGACCACCCCCCACCTCCGCCTTAACGTTTCCTACGTACGCCAATGCATTTGTGACAGCAATAGACATTATATGCTTTGTGCAAATTTTTGCCGCATACTCACCTAACATTTACATAAGGAACGAAATGTCGGGTGTGAAGAGAGATATCCGGTCCTCACTGATATCTACTTGGTCACTCACTTGATGCACTCATACGATCGCTTACTTAATTTGTTACTCCTGCGGTAATTTCTACGGTCAGGGCTGGTGAAATGTCAGTGGGTAAATGTAAAATTCGCTTGATACACTAATATGGTCACTCACTGCGTCGCTCATAAGGTCAAGGCAGGCGAAATGTCAGGGATGAAATTTCCGGGGAGCCAAATGTACTGGGCACGAAACGTGCTAGGGGCGAGATGTCGGGGGCAAAGATTCCGTGAACCAATTTTGCCATATCCGGCAGTGTCATCGCGTTAAACACGTCCCCGAGAATCATTTTACCTACCGGGTGCTAAAAGACAAGCACATTTTACCTACTCAGCAGTGTGCTACAACGATAAATTATTCAATCATTACACTTCACTCATAGTTAGAAAAACTGGTGGAAGATGGCAGCACTACACATAACAAACAATACACAGAAACAAACTTCACGTCAGGTTTCACTACACGTACACGCACATTGCCACATGTACCAATTCTTTAGAGGTTCCACAAAGGAATATGAACGAAGTGCGTGTGTGGTTTAGTAATAGTAGGCCCAAGAAGCACATTTTGTCTACCGTCTGATTCTTCAAAAATCACCCTGGTTGTTTCTACATCTAAGCTCATGAACCTCCAAAAAGGTTTCCCAAGGACCATAAGGGGACCGTAGAATCCTGGTTAACCCCCCTTTGCGTATAAGCTGTTGGCGATAAATTTTTAATGATCTGTATTAGACATATAGGTGATAAATATGGTAGCCCCGTTCGCACGTTAAAAAAAGGAATAAAAAGAAAAGAAAGCAATAAGGGTGGGGAGGAACGGTACGGGCAGTAGATAGTTTGATAAAAGAGTTACAGGATATAACAGATGTATAGTACCTTGCTTTTTTGCCCTCATCACGTGTTCTCTTTCTCATATACAGTATATAATAGAAGGATGAGTTCTGAGAAACATACACACACATTATACGTGGGAGGGGGGAACGCAGTGGAGAACGAGGAGAGAGAAAACATACCCACAACTTTGTTTCATAGGGTTACAATAAGGAAAAAAAAAAGGTTGAAAAAATAGGCAGTAGAATTGAATATATTCTACTGCCTATGTAGGATATTGCACCACGGGATATGCAATATTGCATCTCCCTGATCGTAGAGGGTTCAAGAACCCTTTCTCTAGATAAAACTGCAGTTATTAACGCATTCCGACCTTTTCAGAAAGGTGTGCAACGGTAGTAAATTTTTCCACCATAACAAACCGGGGTTTGTGCGAGCACCGATACGTAAGCACTGACGTCTGTAAAAATTATTGTTAAGGCAACGGATGCCTAATTTGATTGTTTTGTTCCTTCGACGAGTTTAGTTATGCTCGACTTATTTACATTGTAACAAGATTGTTTAGCGACATTCGCTTGTTCGTACTTCTGCGATGACAAAGGAATGTTTTTATTTTGAAACGATGTGCGTAGGGAACATCGATTGCACAGAACGTCTCCCGAGGATGCATTTTTCATTCGCGATTGCTTCCGTTCGTTTATTTGAACATGGGAGTTGTTTTGATTGATTGATTAATTTACGAACAATTTCTAATCAGCGGAAACGTCTTCGCGAAACAGAAAAAAAAAAAAAGAAATCAAAAACCTCCGTCTCTATACTCTATTAATAGGAACGTTATGAAAAATTTAAATCAATTTTGTTGCCTTCTTTCGATGAATGTAATTATTATTATACATAAAGTCTATGTGATACAAGATATGATAATAACAATTTCAACTTTATTATGGAATATATTGCTGATTTTTGTTAATTAATAATCGTGAATTCAATCATTTCCAGTTTGAAATGCTTGCTGCGCGACCACAATTTCCCAAACTTGTTTACCCCCAATCACTTTCTTTTCACAAGAACAAAATTGGACGCTTTTTTCTAGACAAAATCGAACACAGGCTGTCCCAAATTGTTTGCAAAGCGGATATTTCTGCAACCGTTAACTCAAAAAAACTTACTTTCAATTACAAAGAATTCTCAAATGACGTGCGGTTACGCAAAATACTGTACATCTTAAATTTTCCAAGAGGTCGAAAACGTAAAATAATTGACTAACTTTGTATGTAGACCCTGTGTGCTGAAACTTCTAATTTGTAAAATGTAAATGCGTCACTAAGGTGCCATTTACAAAAAAATCGTATTTTTAAATGCATTATTAATGGAGAATATTTGACTTCTGAGATATTTCTTGCATTTGTCGCCAGCGATTGAGGGTGTGGTTCACAGATGGCGAAACGTAAATTATATTGTCACAAAAGTTCTGCAATTGTCAAAAAATGTAAAACTTATTTATTGTGAATAAAGAAGAGGGGAATGTAAGAGGGTATCAAAAGTAGCCTGAATGCTATTAGTTCATTTCACACATTCTGTTCACATCCACCCAATTCTCTGCAAACATCGTCTATTTATGGCCATGAAGTAACTGCAATTTCTGTGCCCCTAAGAGATTGTATTTAGTATATACACCCCCCCCCCTCCCCATACTAAATAACAGTCCATGTCATTGCCAACATGGTCTCAGAGAGTCAGAGACAGATTTATGGTATTGCCCGTGGGCTACACAAATTTTGCAGCCCGAGCAAAAGGCCCAAAAAACCCTCAACCTCTTCTCAGTGACTACGCCTGTTTCTTAGTCAATCTTTTGGTTTCTCCCTGATCCAGTTCTTTGCTCTCTGGATCACTCTTAATCATTCACATGGTTGCACTGTTTTGGTCATTAACGCATACACACTCCAAATCACACGCTCACCGAACTGTTCCCTCGATTTTTATGTCTCTTTTAAACATCCACTAACTTTTCCTTCGCTCTCTAGGTCACTCTTTTTGTCACCCACCGACGCGGTACCTCGTTCTCCAGGGGAATCTTACTCCGGGGACACTTAATGATGTGGTTCTTTATTCTCTAGGCCAGGGGTTTCCAACATAAAATTTCTCGTGGAACTCTTGCTAGTTATAAGGCTGTTCCGCGGAACCCTTGATGATAACGAGGCTGTTCTACGGAACTCAAATTTTTGAGTATTTATTCAAAACAAAAAGGTGTATCTACTGCATCATAGCCCCAGAGCAAAATGAAAGAGGGCTTAGGCACCATTCCCCTTAATTTCCCATAATCCCCTTAATTCCCATTCCCATAAACCCTAGATCGAATGTAACCGAGGTTCCCATGGTGGGACTCGTGTGTTAGGATAGAAGGCCCTGGTTTTGCCGTGAAATACAAGCAAAAAATTCTCCAATTCAAGAATCTTCACTTCCAGTGAATAAAAAATTTCCAAACAAAACCATTTTTTGCAACTTTTATTTCCTTATGAAACGGAAAATAGCATTCAGGGAGCATTGTGACATTATTAGGACTTGTTAGCATTATGCCATTATTTGCACCATTAGGACATTCACTAGCTTCTGGTTCGAATATTCGAATTTTAGAAACTAGAAACGAACGTTTGTTTTTAATCAGACGTTTGTGTTTCAAGAAATTTACAGGTTCGGTACTGTTCTGCCATCTGTACGAATTCATATGAACCATTCCAGGGCCAGAATTACAACATAAAATTGATAAAACATCTATATATATAAAATTGATTTTCTGTGTGTGTGTGTGTGTGTGTGTTCTCTATACAAATCTACAATTTCAGATCGATCGTCGCCAAATTTTGCATATATACCAAATGGGACTCGACTTGAACGATAGGCTACTTTAAAATTTCGTCAGACCAGGGCAAATGCCCCAAATGGGCAAAAAACTGTCCGGCAACAATGGTTTTTGGGCCTCAACAATCACTTTCCGAACGTTTACTTTGGTTACCGTGGTTCCCTAGCAATGCGTTTCAGACGTGTATATGCCTTTACAACGGTTTGTCACTTCTTTAATCCTGTTAGTTTATGTATAATAGTTTATGCCTTTATAATGGTTTGCCACATTTTCAATATACTCTCAGTAATGAGGCTTTTTGAATAGACGTCATAATCAGCATCGCTTTGAAAGTCAGGAAAAGGGTGATCCTCATAGAAATCAGTGCTAAAATTGTCGATTTTACTGTAGAAATGCGGAAATTAGTGGGATTTTCCACCCCATGAATAATTTTAAAAATTGTATTGAATTCTCGATTTTTGAAATATTGAGGTCGCTTAGAGATATACGAAGCCCAGGAGACTAAAAATGAAGTAATTAGCCGGACCTACTTTTGAGTTAGACATTCATGCAATAACATTAATTTCAACTTTTTATTTATATCTTCTCAAGCATGAAAAATAATGTCTCCGTATTGTCTTTTGATATTCAACTGCATTAATTCATAGTTTAGGATGTTTTAAAATGAATTATGGGCCCGTAAAGTACATCGAAGAAATTCCACAGCTTCAATTAAGCATTTTTGAAAGCTGAAACAGGCAGATGGATAAATTAAAGTTCGGGGGGGGGGGGTCGAAATACCTAGCGTCCGTCGTTTCTATGTTTCTTTAAATCTAGATTTGTTTATTTCATGAAGTCGCTCAGGAAGTCGTCATATTGGTTAATTTAGACACGGTTTGCATGTCCCTCAAAGAAAGAGGGAGATATCACGTGATCCAAACAGCCTCATGGAAGAAAACCCGGGCAGCGCCGGGTATTATAGCTAGTCTTTTATAAAACTTGAAAATGCAACCTGTAAGAGCATCGATTACATTCGATCGAATGTAACCAATAGGCTTATTCGTTATTTTTTCACAAGTTTTGTAAAAGAACTTTCATAAAGCTTTTATAGTGTAATCCCGGCTTTAGAGGCTTTCCCCGTCTTAAGAGAATCATGGGGGCCCCCGGGTCAAGTGATTTTTCTGAGCCCCTCTCTGGCAAATTCTTGAAAATTCCAATCAATTCTAATTTTTGTGATGAACCCCCCCTCTTCTCTGAAGGTGCCCGTTGGGCCCATGCGTTAAGACGGCTCTGTCTAGAGCAGTGGTTCTCAACCTTTGGAAGTTCGCGGCCCGGTCGAGTATTTTTTTCTAGTGGAAGGCCCGGTCGAGTATTTTTTTCTAGTGGAAGGCCCGGTCAAAAGCACAACTAATGGGAAATGAATGGGGAAAAATTAAACAATGAATCACTCACGGCCCGGTTTAACTGATGCCAGGGCCCGGCGGTTGAGAAACACTAGTCTAGAGGACCTAACCCAAGGATTTGGGGAACCATGGTGAACTCACGAGGGAAGGAAAAATTTTATTTCTATATGAAATGTGCTCTCTAATATATATTTTTTCAGATATTGGCCACATACTCTAGTTTTTTTTTCACCGGCACAGACCAGTTATACCTCTGCTCACAGAACTTTGATTTCTATTTGAACATTTTTGTCACACCACGGTCATTTTCTGCACACGAGGACTAATTAGACACAGGGATCTAAATTTATTGCCGATTCCGAACGGCAGGCTTGTTTTATACTTATCGAGGGGTTGGTGCGCTAACCCCTCGATGGGGGATTAACTGCGGTAGCAATTTTTTCCTGCGGTGATGTCGCCGTTTTTGTTGTGCCCATATGTCAGGAAATTTTTCTGACAAGGACGAACCGGGTATCGAACACGCGACACCTCTAAATATCCTTTGGTACTTTAGACGAGCAACTTTTTTATCGACATGGGCTACCGCGCCCACTTACGTTCCACCTGCGTGGAATGAGGCAAGTGGCACCTGCTACGTAGCAGGTGTCACTTGCCTCATTTTTCCTAGCGGGCAAGCTTCGAGCAATTATTAAGGACCAATTCAATTCGAGCAATTGACAAGGACCACATATTAATCGGTCCCCTCGATTAGGGCTTTTCCTAGGTCCTCCTCCGGAGGAGGATTTATCGTTTTGTGCAATGCGGGCTATGTAAGTTTAGACGCCCTTCACCCATTCTAGTCTAGTTTTTCTTCAGTCATTCCTCCAAATTACCTGCCCTGGACTATATACTGCTTACCCCCCACCCCACCGTGAATATGCATCTATGTCTAAGTCCCTCTTTTGGTCGTTCACATGCTTTCCCACACTCGAGGACAACTGTTTTCGTCCCTCGCCGCTCATTCTTTTGGCCACTGACATACTTGCGCGTACCGTTGGTTTTTTTGTCTGTGGTGGTTTCCAAAGTAATACTTTTCTCGCAGAAGTTGTTCCGTAGAAATTGTTATGTGTGTGTGTGCACACAACACGATTAATAAACTAGCCTGGACGATTCTTATAATTTTGTTTCTTCAAACTATAAATTTACCATAGACATGACAAATCTGAAATGTGTGGGGCCCTGTTGCTTGATGTGGGGGATGACCTTTTGACCTTTGAAGACCGGATATACCCCGCTTCCCATCTCAGAGATATCGAAGCGTTGTGGGGGAAGGACCAAAAAGGTTGCACCCCCCGACTTAAATCGATGCAGTTGTGCTCGCGATGGGAACGAGGTTTCGCATAAAATATGCAAATCGCAGATTAACCAATATTTACTGGCAGTTCTTAAAGCATTCGATGACGGCGTCGAATATTCATAAAGTAATTATGCAGACATAATTAGATTCCAAAATATTGCCATGGAAACGCTGTATTTTTGCGTTGCTTTAGAACTAAAATATAGAATATTCAGCGCATGTGTTGCTTTGAAGTATATTTCATCGCGAATGTTCCCAAAAATACTCAAAATAGCTGACACGTGCCAATGATTCAAAGAGATCGAAGTTCAATGTCAAGCAATTTCACTGAAAAAGTCTCGCCCGAAACATTCCGAGAATGCGTACCGAATCAACATGTAATGGTGTCCATTCATTACCGATTTGAAATGTACAGGACGACTCGAAAATTAATTGCTCATTTAAAGTATGGATAAAAAAAGAAAGGAACTGGAAGCGTAAAAAAAATACGCCGTTCACTACATCGAGCTTAGTAAAACGGGCTTTTTACACGCTACGGATTCGCCTGTATGGAAGATTAATTGCTTTCTCCTTCGCACGAAACGTGATGGCTACCACACCCAGACTGCAGTTGGCTGTTTTGTGTGAGAAATATGGAGCGAAATCAAATTATTGCTCTATTACAAAGTAGCTCCCGTACGGCTGAATGTTTAGCGTGTGAAAGCGTGCATTTAGTCACGTAGGCCACTGTGTTCTTGAAAACGGCAACCGTGTGTTGTAGTGGCAGTAGACGGCAGCACCACGGCGACTTTCACCGTCCGTATCGTGTGAAAGCTGCCACCCAATTGCTCACGCCGCCAATGGAATGTCTCCGTACGGACGAATTCATGGCGTGTGAAAGGAGCGTATGTTCAGTCTGGCAGAATCTCGAAATTAGTTGCAAAGTTCGCCAGCAGGTAGCGCCAAATGATTTTAAAATTCCGCCTGAATTCAATTCAGGCCAATGTAGTTGAGACGTTTTAGTGGGTGGTCTACTAAACACCACATGCACCTCTTCTAGGATCGGTTCGGTTTTAGTTCGGAAAAATTATTGTTGCCAGTTTTATTGGTCAGAATAGTGGCGCCATCTGTTGCGAAAATTGGGAAAAGTGACGTTACTAAGGTTGCACGTGCAGGCGTCCTCCTTTCTCAGTTTTCGAAGCTGGTAACCCTAACCTCGTCCATATTTCTCTGCGGAACGTCTAACGAATGCTGTCTAACATGTTGTAATGTGCGTGTACGCGTTGTGAACCTAACGTGGTTGTTTCTGTGTAATGTTTACTACAATGCTGCCATCTGCGACCTATTTTTCGAACTATGAGTGAAGTATTATTATTGAAGATTTGGAATGGGTGGTCTGCGAATTATCCGAGACTAACTGCTACCGTATTAGCCGCCATGCCATGAATATCGGGAGACACCAGCTTTTGGAATGGTGGTGTCTGGTCCATTCCCGGCATGCCGCCGGAAAAGGCGAGGTTCAAAAAGGATCATATGATGCATCCAAAAGAGCGATACCAATTTATGATAGGTAATGAATAACTAAAGCGAATAAAAATAGTTTATCACTAAAAATTTCTGGCTTTTGAAAAGCGGGTCTGGAGCGACATCGGGGGGCGCTATAACGAGGTTCGACTATATTTTTCTCGTTTCCTTGCATGCTCAGAAATTAAAGGAATATGCTGTGACTTTTGTTTTGCAACATCATGTTCAGCAGTGCTGATACAGTGGGGGGGGGGGCTTAGCGGGCCTATTAGTTCGGAGAGGTGGAAAATTAAAGTAATGTAATGAATGGGCAAGAAAAGTAGTAGGATAAGAGAAAGGCGACAAATTTGTTTTTGCTCACGGGCGGTAAAACCATAAATCTGCCTCTGCTAGAGAGCGAAGTACTAAAGGCAGCGAGTGGCAAAACGAGTTGCCTAGAGAATTTGCAAGCTTATAGGCTGCCAAAGTAAGTAACCTAGAGTGCAAGAGACCAGGTCAGTGAGTAGGTAAAAGAGTTTATGACCAAATTAGTGCGCAAGCATGTGATCAACCAAAAGCGTGATCTATGTCATCATCATGAGTACGCACCTATGTCATTGAGCAACCAATAGAGTGAAAACTAGAGAGCGATGGACCAAGTCAGTGAATGACAAAAAGATTGACAGGGAAAGTGCAAGCATGTGAGCGACGAAAGTGACTTGGAAACAGAACAGACGAGGTTCAAATAAGCCAATTCGATCGATCGATGTAGGTGTTTGAAAATTATCCGAAATCTGTGACTCGAATTTCTCGGCACATGCCGGGAAATACAGGTATTTGGGAGAGGCTGTAGATGACCGCAAATATTGGTAAACAGGCAGATGAGGTTTTTACAACTTCTCTATAGATCCCTTAGAACAGTGGCTCTCAAACTTTTGTCGTCCGCGCAGGAGCGGCTCAAGCTTAATTGCCGCCTGGATGCAAAGCCTTGTGTGCCGCCTTTAAAGGTCACCCTGATGGGAGGCTGACAGGACTTTGCCAAGCTCATACTGTGATGAACCCGACTTTTTTAGTACAAAGCCACACATCATTGTTCAACAAAATGTCCATGATCATTCGTCCTGCTTTTAAAGAAACTGTCTGCATTTTGAACCAGGATTATTATATCATTCTTCATTACGTCAGATAAATTGATCCACATTACGACTCTTATTAATGAGCGATCATTACCATTTCCCTCTGACCTGCACCGGGGCCCCCAGGTTAGAAACTTTGGAGAGATGCCCTAGTGTGGCCCATTTTCGTTACTTACCTTATCCCGTAAACAAGGGTGTCGGAAGTATTTCGAACCCGTGCTCATCTTAAGCTTTATGTGCAAAATTTTGGTATAAGGGGGCCGTTCAAGTATTACGTCATCATCGATGGGGGAAGGGGTTTCCTATTGTTGACTTGATGACAAGGGGGGGAGGGGAGTTTGGATAATGCTTACGTCATCAACCACCCTTTATGAAATATTTTTAATAGCATCTTACTCGGTGCGCCAAAAACGAGAAAAACCTTTCAATAGCTTGTGGGCCCTTGAAGTAACATCCCCCTCTATTGATAAGTGCCCTACAGAGCCACGTTAGTGATCTCTAAATGTTTCGTGGATCCAAGTGATCTGGAAATGTGTCCGGGCCGCTTAAGCGCTCTGGAACTGTGCCACGCATCACTCAAGTGATCCGTGATTATGCCGCGGATCACTTAAATAATCTCAGAATGTGTCGCGGGTAACTTGAGTGATGTACAACCGCACTGGGGGCCACTTAAGTGCTCTAAAACTACGTCACGTGTCACTCAAGGGATCTCTAAATGTGTCACGGATCGCTTAAGTGTTCTAGAGCCGTATCCCGGGTTATTTAAGTGATCTGAAAATGTGCCACGGGCCGTTTAAATGTTCTGGAATTGTACCACGGGAAACTTAGGCAATCTGTAGATGTGCCGCTTAGTTCTTTTTTTTACAAAATTAGGTTTGAGGAGGGCAGGTCGCTTAGATAACCCCTCGGGGCCATATTTGATCCGCGGGCCAAGGGCCTTTATGTGATTTATCATTGTATGTCTTAGAGGGTAGGTCGCAATGAATTTATTAAAGGTAAATTTTGCGTTCATAGCCTTCAAATAACATTGAAATTAACAGAAATTGATTATAACAACATATAAATGTATTTTCTTCCGAAATTTCAATTAAAAAATATTTTTTTTGCATTAAAAAAATAAATTTTTGATCGTGGGATGGGGGCACGAGCCTCCCTACGCCCCAGTGTACGTCCCTGATCCCACCAATATGCGTTAGGATTCAGAGGGGTAGAGCTGATGACGAAATTTTGCTGACAAGGGGGGGAGGGGGTCAAAAATGGCTAAAAATTTGCTTACGTAATAATTGAACGACCCCGAACTACTTTTGGGGTTACTCAGACCGAAGCCACAAATTCCTGTCATCCACAGTATCCCTGGCTACGACGCCACGACCCGTGAAGGGGAAGTATAATGTGTCGAGTTTTATTAATAAATTCATTTTTCTGGTGCTCCAGAGCCGCACAAGAAGCCGAATTTTTCCTTTGCTTCTATTTAACCGTTGCAGAAAAATTACCGAGGGAGGGGAGGGTCACTAAAGTACACACTTGCCCTACTTGTGAGTGTATATTTCTTGTTTCTGGTGTTACGGTCTCATGCACCTGTTTGTTCCCTCTAGTTTTCTCTTACATCTTCGTCCTCAAGGTCGTGCGCAATATCATGTGAATTTTTACTACTGGAAATTTAAAAAAAAAATTGTGTCAGACTCAAACCCAAGTTGCCATCCAGGTGCACCACACCTCTTGCACTCTCACTTAAGCCACCTCGCCTTCCGCGGCTCCCTTGCCCTAACTAAAATTATTCCGTGGCTCAGGGGCTCTCTTTCAGGTCATTCTTTTGATCATTCAAATGCTTGTACAATGTCTAGGTCACTCTTCTGCTCACTCACTCATTTATTCTCTCGCTCTCTGGGCAAAGGCATATTTATGGTGGGCTACACAAACTTTGCCGCCCTTCTCTTATTCTACTCATTTTCTTGACCACTTATTCCTCAATTTTATCGCCCCCCCCCCTGAACTTGCCACAGGTGGCTATATTCCTCCTGCAAATACGCCACTACCTGCCAATGCGTTAAACACTCGACTGCCAAACAGCACGGTCAGTAACCACAAATTAAAAAATCAGTGAAGGCTTACCGTTTGGTTGAACACTCAAGCTTTCCAAGTAATCACACCAGGCGTTCACAGTTCTTATCCAATAGTGATGTTATATCCTTATGTAAATAAACCTCCCACACGTGCGCCGTTTAAGATTGACTTTTGTTCAGTTTATAGACTGACAACAAGGATCGCTGGAAGTCTAACTGAAGACAAGAAATGACTCGATCCTCCATCACGACCCTTCTTCAAAGAACTCTCTGTCTCTCATTAAACGTTGTCTAATTATTCGGCAGGAACGGACGAGCCATTTCTTTGTGGGGACGGGAAAAGAACAGAAAGACGCCATTTTAATTATTTCCTCTTCTCCTGCTCTAATGAGAAGCTCAAGAAAGCAATGTCTGTTCCCGAATCCTTTTGTGGTAGATCTTTTTCAAAACCACTGAAAAAAGAAATGCATATCAAAAGAGAATTTCTTGTCTGTCTTTTTTTCTCAGCGCTATTCCAGAGTTTTCCGGAATCGGGACGCGTGTTCCAAGTCGTGTGCATGAGAACTGAAACAGTCGTGATAACTTCGCATATCGGAAGGCCGGGGAAGGGAGTGCTCACTGGGCTCCACTGTCGGTGGCATGCGGGATAAAAGGTTCGCTAGTGTCGAGTGTGACGATACCATAAGCAAAAAGCCTGTGGCTAGACTTTTTAACGGGAAGATCGTCTCGCATTTCCGCCTCGAAGTTGGGAACCACAGAAAACCAACTTCAGCCGACCACCACTGTGGTGACAGTGGAGTTAGTCACGAACAACTGCAATAAGAGATGTTCGGTTAATTAATAAATATTTCTCGCGCAAATTTGCTCTCCCCCCCCCCTCAAAATTAAAGGTCCTTTTTATCGATTTATTTGTTAAAGTTTCAGAATCATTCAACTGGAAATGAACTAGCTGATGGGTCAATGGAATTGGAATTCCAGACATTTCTTTCATATCCCCGCGGGAAACCTCTCCAGCAGAATCGCTATGGTCTCATTGACTGTCCAAGCACAACTGATGCATCGTCATCATTACACTGGTGAAATAAATTAATAGAATTCGCATATTTTATCGAATTTCATGAAAAGGACTGTAAAACCACTGCTTCTAGACAAAAATGCAAATCTTGTACGTCAAATACGTAAGCGTACACGTGTGTGTAGGCGGAGCCAGTTGAGAAACAGGCTTTATAAGCGCGCGTAAGTTAAGACGCATTTCGTTCGCTAGCACACCTCTGCGAATTTCTTGGTGTTATTTTGCAGCAATCGGTTAATTTCAAATTGTAACAGTAAAAATGAGTAACGTTTAGATGACGCAATGAGGTGGCGAATTGTGGGGAGGCTAGAAGCAGGCCAATCTCAAGTCCAGATTTGTAGAGAGTTCAATTTAACGTCCAGCGTCGTGTGTAACATATGGAAACAGTTCCAGGATACCGGATCCATCGAGAGAAAGCCTGGGCAAGGTCGTCCAAGAGCCACGACGGCCAGAGAAGATCGCAATTTGTCGATTATAGCGAGGCGTAACAGGAGTGCTACAGCTTCTCATGACTTGTATGCAGCCACAGGAATCCGTGTATCAAGGGTGACTGTTTCCAAAAGACTTCATGAGAGAGGGTTGTTTGCAAGAAGACCTGCTGTTTGCGTCCCGCTCACTTCTACGGACAGGAGAATCCGTTTATCATGGTGCAGAGAGCATAGAGATTGGAGTATCAATGGGCGACCGTTCTCTTCACTGATGAGTCCCGGTTCAGCCTCAGCACCGATTCTCATATGGAGAGAATCAGGGACCCGCTACCTACCCTCCAATGTCCGCGAAATCGGCCATTATGGCGGAGGAGGTTTAATGGTCTGGGCAGACATCATGTTGGATGGCCGCACACCTCTCCATGTCTTTGAAAGAGGCACTGTGACTGGTGTGAGGTCTTGGAGCCCTATGTTCGCCTTTTCAGGGGTGCAGTTGGTCCCGAGTTCATTTTAATGGACGATAACGCGAGGCCACATAGAGCTCTTCTGCTCGACGACTTTCTAGAGAGAGAGGATGTTCGCCGGATGGATTGGCCAGCCATATCTCCAGGCCTTAACCCTATAGAGCATGTCTGGGACCCTCTGGGGAAGGCAATAGCAACTCGCAACCCCCCTCCGGGAACCATCCGGGGAATGAAAACAGCGTTGCTGAACGAGTGGGACCAATTGCCACAGGAAATGATAAACTGCCTTATTTCAAGTATGAAATCACGCTGCGAGACCTGTGTATCTGTAAAAGGGGACCATACCCCTTATTAACCCATCTATTAACATATTTTTTTTGTTTCTTCTGCAACCGCTGTTTCATACCTTCCGACTCCAACGAGTGTCACGCACGATCATGCGTGTGTATTACAATTATTGAATGGTTATTTGTTTTATATTGTATCAATGTATGTACATATCAAATTTCATTAAAATCGATACAGTAGTTATTCGTGTCTTCAGGAAGCACATCTCACGACAGAAGTTGAGGCGAAGAGAACCCTCCTTGTTCTTTAAAATGGAATCGCCGAAACATCGGGACACCTGCCTTTGAGGGACAAAGGAGGACAGACGAGAGACCTTGGACGATCAGTCGGGAGCTGCCTATGTGCAGACGTGAATGCGAGGAGTGTAGTTTGTAAAATGATGGAGACCATTTGCGTTATTGAGTGATCAAATAAAGATCATGCAAAGTGGCAGATACGTGTGATGTGATTGTGTGAAAAGTTTTATTAGTGTGGAAAAAAAAAGGGAATTGAAGTTCACCCACCAATAAAGGTGAGCTCAACAGTAGTTCTAGAGATAATCAACCAAGTCTGCAAATTCCCTTAATTTCTTACACCAATGTAGAACGAAGAGTCGTCACTGGACGGCAAAAAAAAAAGAGATCGGTCATTCCGTACATATTCAGATCAGGGGTGGTGAGAGCAGAGTCACCGTGATCTTTCCAAACACATCTGACGAGGAAAAGGCGCCAAGTTGAAGTCTTCAAAAAATTTTGAAAAATTACCACTGATTCTACTCATCAGAACAAAAATATAAAAAAAATCCAGCGGAATATTATTATGGATCACTCAAAAGAAATTTTAATTTCAATATTTTGAATGCCAATAGAAGCCAAGAACGAATTTTAAAAATCTCGCAACCCTAGAGTAACGTCAATCAAACAACACATAATCAGGTTAGGAAGCGTGGAAATAGTAGCAGGCTAATCACTAACGGCCGTATTCAACACCACAGTTTAAACTGCAATTGCAGGTGAAAGGATTGAAGATCGAAACGGATTGGTTAATTGAGTATTTTAACCAATCCGTGTTGATCGCTAATCCTTTAACCCGTGACTATAGTTTAAACCAACGGGTTCTCAACCTTTTTTGACTCGCGGAGCGAGTTTTTTTTAGTAAAAAAATTCTATGGCGGAGCCCCGTAGTACCATTTCTTAATTATTCGTCAAAGTTAGGGATTTATTTTTGCTATTTAAAAATACTTATAATTATATTTCTTTTATTTTACTGGTTTTTTTTTTTTTTTATTTTCCTGAAGCGGCCATGGAGCCCCTGGAGAGTGCATAAGGAACCCCAAGGGCTCCGTGAAGCACCAGTTGAGAACCGCTGGTTTAAACTGTTGCAGTGACATCATTTGTGAGCCCGGTGGCGTAATTATCATCCCCACATTCTTTGCGACACAAGAAACATTAGCACGCCGGCGATTGGTTACTACAAGCAAGAAACATAACAAAACGTCACGAGGGGCGAAGCTTTTGGCGAAACTGAATTTTGAAATTCAGTTTCACTGAAAATTTTTCGTTCATCAACGAAAAATGAAGCATTTTTTAGTAAATCAATAAATGATACCAGGGCCTCACTTCGCGAGCCGTTATTACTGTCATCTTGACGCACCTGAACCGCATTCTTTAAATCATTGAATCAATAAATGATAGCGCAGTTGGAAGGGAGAGAAAAAAGTCTAGGATGGATTCGAGAGGAGAAATCGCGAACACACAACCTTTCGGTACGTGTCCTGTGCTCTAATCATCGCTCCAACTGCGGATGTCTGATTCAAGTACAATTAATTATATCTATTGTTAAACGTCACCAGCAAAAATTTCACTATGAGTGACGTAAGTGTTCATCACTCATTTCGGCCAATCACGACTCGCTAAATTTCTATAATGAAGCTAGAAATGTAGGGTTTGTTTATAAGCAGCCCGGTGATGGCCGCTGATGCCTCGGAAATCGCAAAAAAATTGTTAAACTTTCACTTACTTCCCAAAGATGAGAATAGTGGGCTTCCCTACACCAATATTAAAAACAATAATAAATTTAAAATTAAGAAATAATGGACGTACAACAGCGAATGCGTAGCCATCACCGAGCAGTCACGTCAACATTATCACTTGATGAGCCCGCCCGTATCTTTAGGCGCTATAGATCAGATACAGCACAGAAAAGGAAAAGGGTGTAGAGAAAGAGTAAAAAGAAATTTTTATACATATTGCCAAGAAGCTCGAGAGGAGATGATTAGCCAACTGCTGTCATTTTTAATAATTTTTCGCTGCATTAATTCCATTATTGTTTGTGTTTCTGGGCGAGATGAGTGTATTTTAATTTTTTCAAAATTTTTTGAGACGACACCCTTTCCTCGAGAGACGTCATCGTTTGAATGAGAGTCGGTCCACAGAGACCAAACCAGTTCCACCGAACGCAATCCAGGTCTCCTGCTGGATAGCAGGTTGCTACCACTGAGTAGAAAGAGTCAGTCAAAGACACCATAGTAGCTTAATATGTCACATTAATCAGTTTTCAAGTGGCCTCGAACAAGTCCAGACTTGGTCTCAATATCGTATTAGGCCAGGGGGGGAATCCTTTCATCAGGGGAAGCAAATAGTCACCACACTTTTCAATGTCCGGCTTTTCAGACCGCTCATGGCACCCCATTCAACTGGAATGTTCACCTGCTGCGACGCGTATTATAACGCTGTGGAAGGGAAGGGGGGGGGGGAGGGGGTGAACTGAAATTAATTAGCATTCCAACTCGGACGTGGTCGCTTTGGAGCGCAATTTGCCCTCGCTCAATGATGGCTGAAAAGGTAAGAACGGGGAAAAGATGGTAAAGGAATACTTACATGGCAATGAAATTTGGCGTCGCGAGCACAGGTAACCAATGTAGCTGCACTGCCATCGCTTAACGGACGTTCCATCGGATACAAATCCATCAATCACATCGTACTACAAAAGAATTCACTGCTTCAGGCATGTATGTCGTGAATGCATGAACTGTATATGTCAAAGTGTTGCGTGGCTACCTTCGGGATTCTTCCCGTGAAATCGGTTCATCCGGAGTATTTTTCATCTCTAATCAAGTTGCTCTTTTCATCGCTTTTTTCTCGGATTCTGTCAAAGAATAAGAAAAATATATTTTAATTGATGAAGACAGTTTTGGGTCAATGGCCCAGTAGAAGAATTACCAGTAGAAGCAACTAGTTCTTCAGTAGAAGAATACGGACTTCCAGACATTTCGTTCATATCCCTGAAGGTGAACATTCTGGTTGGAGCGGAGTCGCTGTGATCTCTTTGGCTGTTCACTTTGGCTGACAACTGAGACCGAAAAGTCATCCCGGAAAAGCAAAGGAAACCACAGTGACCCCTAAAGCTAGTGATACACCAACAGAACTCTGCAGTGCAAAAACCAATTTTGAGATGTGCCTAGCACAGTGCAAGCGATTTTAAGTGGTCGATTTTGCGTAGCTACACCACAAACCCGGTTTTTGCGTGGCGAAATTTTGCAGAGTTCTGCTGGTGTGGAACTGGCTTACATCTTCAGGGCTGATGAGAGCAGAGTCGTTGGCTGTCCAGAAGACGACTGAGGTATTACCATCATCATAGACCGAAGAGTAGTCCCTGGACAGCAAAGGAGACCACAGTGATTTCGTACATCTTCAGAGTTCATGAGAGCAGAGTCGTTGTGATCTGTGTGTTTCTAGACAGCCGTGGCGACCATGACCGTTTCGCTGTCGTTGCCGCTGAGGATCTCTCTCAGGTGTAGACGAAATGTCTGAAAGTTCAAATTCCACTTAACCACGGCCTGTTGTACCGAAACTATCATTCATTACGCCAGCCGTGGTATTCTAATAATATATCAATTAGCCACAAAAACAGTTGCACTTGACATGTTTAGCAATGCGTGATCGTAAATGACGGCACATTTACAATCATCCTATGCAAACGATAACAAATTATACCGATTTATGTTGCCCAGAGACGAAAACATAGGCATTGCAGCACAGCGAATCAAACCGGGACTTACAGATTAAAGTCAATTGAACAGGTTCTCTCTTCCGTGGCTCTCGCCATACTGTGTAAAGACTTTTCTGCTACAGAAACTGCTTATCTCGCTCTTGAGGTAGTAGTTCCTCTACTCAGGAAAGATACTGACAGGGACTTGGTTAGGTTTGAGTTCACCTCGGAACGGCCTGCAGTACAGTAGCTAATAATTCAGGCAGTATCGGCCTAGACTAAACTGCAATGCACTACGGTTTAATTAGCCCTCATGTTAACGGTTTTGAGGATTTCAGTCTGCCATCTAATCTGAATTCGGAAGAATCTCTGAAGTGTCTCCACGTACCTCTGGCAGGGCCTGTAGACCCTTGGGCTAGGACCATGCTGTAAGACAACTGTGGCGAGACCTTACGTCAGTATACAAGCCCATGGAACTGAAAATTTTAACCACAAAGCGGAGCAAAGAAGTCCTACTCGGGACTCAGAGGCGTCCGCTAACGGGAAATCACAGTTAAATCAAGTTCCACTGCATAAGGAATTTGAGAAAATTATCTACTGCAGGAAGGGGTCCCCCCACGCCGGGCATCACGTCTGAAAAATGATGAGCAGGGCCACCCTTATCAATCTCCAGAGGGTCATCACGTGACTTGCCATCGAACGACTAGTTCATATACTAACAATATCTTTTTGTTTGTTTCCTGAAGACGATTTGCTGCCATGTTTCTAGTGACACCAACCCGTTTTTCTCGCTTCGTTGGCCGTGATGGCATCATCATCAACTAATGGCCGTGTGCGCTCAGATGCAACACTGACTAGTATTGCTGTGGGTTCGAGAGTGTTGGGTGAGTGGCGCGTTTACATGGTTCGTCGCTCCTGAAAACGATCTTATCCATCACAGCCATTGAACATGCAACGGTGAGTATCTTTGTGGCCACACTTTCACTGACACATATCGGTGTGTCTGCAATTTTATGAGTGTCGTGGTTCCATTCGCGTGCAAACACAGAACACAGAAAGTGGGGGGGGGGGTGCTTAGTGAAAGAAACCTGGCTTCTTTGGTTTTCCAGCTTCAACACGTGAATACGAGCAGACGTCGCCGGTTAAAAACCTTTTCACACACACAGGTATCGATAACCCCGTCGAGTTAAACACCCAAAAATATTTCCTTTTCAGTTTATGATCCGAAATGTAAACAGCGACTATTTCTGACCGCCTGTATTATTTTAATTGGCTGACCATATTTGTTCGTGGAAAAAATACTGTGATTAACGGAATGTTGCCAAATTTGAGTTGAAAGTTGCCAATCATTGAAATCAATAAAAGCAATCGGCGTTGGTGGGGAAATGAAGTATTATCTGTGTATTTCACGAAAAAAAATGAGATATAAATATTTATATAGGGATGGGAAGTGATTAAAATTTTTAACTGGTTAATTAAACATTTTAATCCGATATTTCCAAATCCTATTCATTCATAGCAAACGTAGTGTTGGTATCAATATAATATCAATTGATGCTACCAGAATATATTCCATTCATTTCACGCATCTATCCACCGAATAAATTCTGAACTGTTAGTAAATACAGAAATAGATTGAGAACAAAAGGCCGCGCCCGCTTTGAAGCTATTTAATATCGTCCCTCTCTTTGCCAGAAATGTGAATGTGCAAATTTCTAGAACTTGGAAAAGGACTTCTGAATGTTTACTCTACCCATATTACTCTACAGAAGTTGTTCAAAAAGGTTTTGTAAAATGTGTTTCAATAAGGTATACACATTTGCCTTCCTGGAATAACTTAAATAGCAAAATAATTGATCCAACCAGCTGATAAACCCAAAAGTGAAAATTTGCACATTCATGTCTCCGCTATAAAAGAGACGATATATATTTGCTGAACATGCTTTTTCACATATTCTAGAATTTCTTAATTTGGATCTCTTCTCTCTTTTTTAACCAGTAATTTTAAAAATCAATAGTTTTCGTTGAATCGACTTGTGTTTCCTCGTGTCCTGATCAAAAAAAATTGATTCAAATATTTTTTCAATATGTCACTTATCTGAAATTTTTTGTATAGGAGCATAGTTTAAGACATTTAATCGGCTTAGTCAAAAATAAATCAAGTTTGCAATTTAACTTTTAATAAAAGTTTTGATCGGATTGATCGAGTCGATTAACTCAACTATAATTTTCAACTGCGATAAACCGACCTGATTAATCGGGACTGTCCCAATATTTATACAGTCGATCCCGCTTATAACGTTCCCACTTGGAAAGTGGTCTCGCTCAGTACGATTTATTTTCGTGGTCTCCCAACTCTAAATAAATCTCAAGATTTCCCGTTTAAAGCGCTTTTCATGACGGTTTTTGAAAATTGTTGCGAACCGGATCCACTGTATTTATAGTCCGAATAATGGTTATAATTTGAAAGTTATGAAAATCTTTAATCCCCGAAAAGAACAGAAATCCAAGTCAGCTTCATTAGAAACAACTGGCTCATAAAAATTTAATACTAAAAAAAAATTCGGTGCGGCAGAAATTACGGGAATGTTCGTGTAATACAAATACAACGCCACAACAGACAAAATGCCCAACGAGGTGGCTGATAAAAAGATGCCCATAAAAATATGGTTGTCATATATTTCAAAACTACGGATGATATAGTCACGCCATCTACTAATTTTTTATTTTTGAAGATTTATCGGAATTGCACTGGAATCTAGTACCTAATTTTTTGTGAGAGTCAAAAAAAAAAAAAAATTAAGAAAACTCCATTATATATTTTTTTCACAGTAGACAACGGTTATTAGAATGGACAACTTTATCATATAAGTATTGTTATCACTTTTGCAAAGTGACCGGAAATATCTAGTAGCATTTGCAGAGGTCTTCCTAACAGCTGCTGGAATCGATCGATGTCAAAGCTAAAGAGAGCGCGTGCGTTTATTTACTTAAATCAAGGGACGACGATGTCACCCGAGGACAGATTGAACGGATCAACGCTTTGTTCTTTCACTTGATGACTGACGGGGGTGACATTTACATGAAATGTTCTCGTGTTTGTGGATCTTCTGAATTTTACCAGTTATGAAAGAATGTTTCTGAACCTACGTATGGTCCGCCACGGTGGTTGCAGACTTGATGATTTAATTCCAATTAAATAAAAAAAACTCTTTGATTGTAAAACCGATGCTCATAAGATACTCTTGCGGGTTCAAATAAAAAAACTAGTCCATCCATACTTTGAGAAAAATTGCTTTCCTTTATACGAGTTATCGCCTAACTGTAGCCAAATAAAAAAAAAATTTCATATAAAATTGCCAACTGCTGTTGAAATTGATAGCTATTGCGAAAAATGTATTGCACGAAAAAACGTTTTATCCTGGTGATCACATTTCATTGAGGAAAAATACGGAAAATTGCGATCTTGATTATGGCAAATATATATGCCATCTCCATAGTTGTCTAAATAGTCATAACACGGCGAAATCACAAATTATTGCTAAAAATGCAGAAAATTCCCCACGAGACGTATAAAAAATATATATATAGAGGGGTGTCCCTTAAATTCCTAACTATTTAAAAAAATTCATAAAAATTTAAGAAATTGGCATATTTGAATGTGGTTGCGAAAAATTTTTTCTAAGGTTTTTTTTTTTGATTGGAGGGAAGAAAACAGTTCTAATTTTTGTCGATAGAAGTCGCTACACGAAAGCAAATCACTGGAAGTATGCAAATCAGTCTTATAAAATGCAAGGTGTATGATTAACGGCTTATTTCCGAATTTTCTTGTCACTGGCGCTAAACGAAAAGTTTCATTGAGGTGAAACTTCAAAAGTTGAAGTTGTTTTACCTCAGCCATGAAAGAAGCTTTACGAACGTTTCGGATTCAGAGGA
The DNA here is from genome assembly GCF_987345545.1 of Pholcus phalangioides. NCBI lineage: Eukaryota > Metazoa > Arthropoda > Arachnida > Araneae > Pholcidae > Pholcus > Pholcus phalangioides. Next base: position 11,502,126 of record NW_028301613.1, read on the forward strand.
GATTGAAGAAAAGTTCCAACACTTCTGTCGGACTACTGTGCAGCGTCTTCTATCTAGAAAAAAAATGGTTCAAATTTTTGATACCACAAAAAAACAATCCCTTTTCGTGTGAGAATAACTTTTTCGCAAACCGCATTCAAATATACAGATTCCTTCAATTTTTACGAATTTTTCAAGCTATTAACGGATTCGGGTCACCCTGTATATACCTACGTATCAGTTTAGTTTTTGTAGCATCGAAACAAGGCTCAACTATGAAAACAATGTTTGATGCCCCGGATGCAAAATACTCTCTTTACTCATCCAAAATAATAGAGGGAGCGCAAACATTGATGTCTGTTCCGGGTAACTAAATGCATTTTTGATCATGGATCACGTTTGTCGAACCACGGTCATTTTCTGCACACGAAGACTAATTAGACCGGGATCTACAATTTATTGCCGATTCCGAACGGCAGCCCTTTTCGACGTCTTTCAACTCATCTGACGATACCGAGTACATGCGCAAAAAGTTGTGTGGCGAAATAAAATATAAACGCTCATATCTCAGGAAGTATTCAGAACATATCGGTGTTTTTGATGTCTGCGGGTAAAGCTCGTTAGGACAGATAATACCACTCCGTTTCTTATACACCCAGAGACTCGCGGCCTCCTTTCGTGAGAAAATTTTTTCTTCGCAACGCAAATAGACGACATTGGTATCGTCTGTTAGCTATTCTAAGAACAAATCCAATGATACAAATTTCATTACGTCAGTACCTACAACGCAAAAGTATTCCCAAAGAGCGTATTGAAATTTACGGCCGTGTTTATGACACAGCCTACCCCAATTTTTTCTCTTATATTCACAGAGAGGTTGGTGCGCTAACCCGTCGTTGTGGTAGCGATCTTTTTCAGTGGTCATGTCACCGTTTCTATTATCAGAACCGACAATAGAAATTGTCTGGCAAGGACGAATCGGATATCGAACTCGCGACACCTCTAAACATCCTTTGGTACTACTCCCAGCGGCGAGCATCTTATCTGGGTCTATCACATCTACCTGGGCTACCGCACCCAAAAATACATTTTTGTTTCTAGTTGGTGGCCTGGATGGCTATTTGGGATCTTAACGGGTGTTCAAAGGGGCTCTGATCAAGAATGCAATGGGTCGAAATTATTGAAAGCTTTCACCAATTCTGGAAATTATTTCCTTTCATTAATTTTTTATTATTATCAATTCCGAATTTTCATTAATTTCAGGATTAATTTTAATTAATTTCATTTCTTTCATCACAATTTTATAATTATTTCTTCAACTCGGAATATTCATGAAATTATAATAAATATTTCTCATTTTTGATTCTCACAATTCCGAATTTCTATCAATTTTTGTGTCATTTTACATTCAATGTTCAGATTTTTGTACACACATTTTTAAGCATTCCTGCATATTCTGTAGTATAGTGGTTCTCAACCTCTTAGAATTCCCGGGGGTCCCTTTTTAGCATACAATTTTGTAATGGAGCCCAGTAAGCCTCTTTTCTTTAAATCAAATTCACCGAGTTAATTTTGTTTTTCTTGAGTGGCTGCGGATCCCAGGGGAGCCGTTGCTGTAGTAATTTATGCCTTTTGTTATGGATGACTCTCCCTCCCACTACGAACAAAATGTTTCAAATTGGGGGCTCGAGGGATCCAAAAAAGTTTGTGGGTGACCATCGAAATCGTTGAGAAAGCTCCGGCCCCCACTATTATTTTCTCACAGAGACTCGCGTCTGGTAAGGACGGCCCCGTGGTTCCTAACCAGGGCATCTCAGAACTTTTATGGATGCCTACAAAATAAGGATAAACTTTCCGCCTGGCAGTCGAGCAGTAAGGGAACTAGCTTCTGGTTGTGTGTGCAGGTCTGGGTTCGAATCCCGGTTCGGGCATGGATGTCTACTAGGACTAACAAGTTTCCCGGACGGATCTCTTGATCATACGGATCTCTTGGGAATACGTGGGGATCACGTTATTATTAAAATTATATTTCAAGAATAGATTCGGGTATCATCTCCAGCCGTGACACTTCCGGACCTCTCACACGGCACTCTTAATTTGAATCTCGTAAAGTGCTACGAACGCATGTTTACGACATAGGGGTTCTCAACTTGAGCTCGCGCAGCCGTTAGAACTCCGCGTGCACTTCCTAGGTGCTCTGCACGGCCTTTCCATGACAATAAAATGAATCAGTAAATTTGATGAATAAATAAAATAGGCCTACGGTGCGATAGTGATTATAGATTAAAAAGAGCTCGCGAGTCGAAAAAAAAGGTTGAGAAACCGCTGATATAAGAATTTAGTTGGGAATCCCCGAATACCTGGTTTTTCAAGACGGACGGTACGAGTGATACTTTTCATCATCAACCACCACGGTGATGAATAACTGGCTTTGGGTCAGTGACCGCTACGAGACGCAGCAGGTCTCGAACCCAACCTATGCCTCTCCTAGTAGGTCTTGACAACGACCGTGGATAGATACACTTCCGGGGGAACAGCCCATCTTACTTCCAACTAGGCAGGTTTGCCTAGTGCCAACCGACATTCCTGACATTCCTTCTGTGATGGGGGTGGGCAAAAAAAGACCTATCTGTTTACGACATGCGAAATGGTTATTTTTCCATCGACATTATATAAGCAAGGTTCCTTAGCATCATTCTCTATGGAAATCGGTCCGGACCATTAATTTTTGACGTTATAGCCGAGGTATCGCTACAACCATGGTTGTTATAACCGAGTTTGTATATTATTTAAGGTGATTGCCACCTTTCGGGGTACTTTTTTTTAAAAGATCGTTTGGATATGGTATAAAATTTATAAATTATTTAATAAAATAGTTATTTCATGAATATTTTAGCAAAAAATAATTGCCAATTTAGTAGTACGTAAAATTAGCATATTTTTAGTACTTCTGCTAGACACATTGTGCACTAAAACTACCGCTTGTACCAACATGTTCTTACAGATTATTGCTCTGACATTGTTCTGTACACTACAGTGGGAAGTTTCATACAAATAGTTTGGAAAATGCTTGAAAAATTGAGCTTTTTCGTGAAGTGAAAAAGCAAAAAAAAGCACAAGTCTTCAGAAAACGCATTCAGAGATTTCATTTTGGAACTAAGAGCGTTAAATTTTGTTTCACCTAATTGACGAATTTGCTTCCAGTTGTTGTGGAGATGGGAATGAAACAGTTTTGGATTCTAGTATAATTACCTTTTAAATGAACACTTGAAATTAATTTCTAAAAATTTTGTGAAACTCGTCATTTGAAGGCAGGCAGTCGCCTTGAACAAATGAGAATATCAACTCTAATATCAATTGAATAGTTTTTCATTCAATTAGCATTACCGTATTTTAAAGAGCAGAAGGAAATTCTTCCCCCCCCCCTTTTTTCGCTTAAAAAATTTGGAAGAAAAAATGTTCTCGTCAATGATATTTTTTATTTTTAGATGTTAAAAAATATATTTCTTATTTTCATCGTAGAAAATCATTGAATTCGTCTGTCATTCATCACTCTCAGCTGATACATTCCAATCAGCTACACAACTATAGTCCGTTTCAGGTTAACTTTGCAGTGAAGAGGAAGCTACGAGGGAACCTCATCACTCGTTGCTATGACAACAAAAGCCTCTTAACCAATGTATTGATGCGCGTCCTCGGTAAGGTATGGAAGATTTCTAGGCTATCGAGCCAAAATGTCGTGGTTGCTATAGATTTTTGATAATGGTAACCACTATTTTTTTCTAATTTAAAAATTTCAAACGAAGAAACATGGGTTCTAAACGATATTTTTCATTATTTTTTTCAAAATCACTAAAAAAATTGAAATATTCTGTATAAAAGATCATCATAAAAACTCCGATTTACGGGAACTTTATTTTGCGGCGAAGGAGTACACGCTCTACCTTTCTCTCCACTGCAAAGTTAACCTGAAACGGACTATAGTCCATTATCATCATCAGATCCACTCTCATCTTAAATTGCTAAGAATTGAGTTTGCTGAGAATTATTATCTTGTTGGTATCCATAATACTATTCATGTGTGAGAAACACCCCTATTTTTGCTCGATTTTTAGCAAAAAAAAGTTTTTTAACACAAGTTAAAATGCCGTAAGTTTCGTAGTGTGTAGGTTGGGAAATTTAATTTTAATAATTTATAAATTGCGATTATGATGCCAAGCTGTTTTTTCCGTGAAACAGTATATATTTTAGCAGACTTATTGCATCGCTGTGCATGTATTGGTAACTCAATGGTCCTTCAATATATCACTGTATATTGCCAAAAATTATTCATAAGCAATATTTGGCAATTTCACCGACATTTAGCAACATATTTAGTGAGAATCTGCGACGTCTCGTATCAATTATCCCGATTTCCTGTATTTTTCTTTATCAAATATGGTCACCCTAGTCATAATAGAATAAGAAAATGAATGCGCAGTCGTCTCTCAAACCCTCTTCGTCAGAAAAGAATTGGAATCTTCGATGTTTGACTTCATTAGTAAATATAACCGAGTTTGACTTCATTAGATTTTTCATAATAAGGGTAAATAACTTAATCCTACAACGCATGATTTATTTTGAGCTGATAATTTTTTCCATAATTAATGAAGTCTATGGAAAGCCGGGAAAAATATTAAAAAATTTTTTATCCCTTATACAGCACAGTCGTGCACGCTACAGTTGGTGTGCCCACAACCACTGCGCCACGAAGTACTTGTATTCCTTCTCCAAGGTCTTGCAGAGGACGTAAAATCGCATAAAAAATAAATGTATCGAAGTATTATTACTTTCCAGTGCTGTCTAAACGCATGGGCTTACACGGGCACGGCCCTCAGAAAAATCACTTGGCCCGAGGACCCATGATGCTCTTAAGACGGCCTTGTTACTTTCCAAATACACAACTACCTTCTTTGTGATTCAAACTATAGAAAAAAAAAACTAATTTGGGTGGAAACTTCAACGTAAAAGAAAAGAAACGCAAATAAATCATTTCGACCCTACAGTGCACGATTTTCTTTTTCGACGGGTTACAGAAGATTTACATTTCTTTTTTTTAATTGAGGAATTTTACTGCCATCTATGAATGGATTTCGAACGAAATGAAAAATAGTAATAATGAATGTCTCAAACATGAAGTTGCCAACTGGCAACGGAAAAAGAAACATGTAAAGTAGATGTTGCCAATCGGCAATAGTATGCACTGCAAGATTAAATAAAAAAATTGGACATTCATACTTTGAGTGGCCATATTTGATCGAGGAAAAATACGGGATATCACTAATTGCAGTAAAGTAGTAAAATTTTTGACAGGTCCGCTTATTAATGTTGATAAAATTGCTGAATTCCGGAGAAACAAATGACTAGCGCGAGTTCCAGTAAAATAAAATGTATTTCAAGGAAAAAAAATGTTCGGCGTGTGCATATTTATTTCATCGAGAAGAAAGAATACGGGGACATCACCGGTTGTGACCAAAACATTTGCCATAAGTCGGCAAAATCGCATACTGTAGCTAAATTCAAATTTGCTGGAAAGCTACCCTACAGCTACCATGAAAAGTATGGCCTACCCAAGAATGGAGCTGACAAAGCTCTGGGCCGGGACGATTCTCATTTTTTTCCATTCTATGAATCCATATAGCGCCTGACTTGGGTATATACCATATACTAATATAGGCTACTCGAGTCTGGCCTGGGGACCCGGCAAACTTCATTGAAGGCCTGGGGAACCTTCATTGGTTTTATGCTGAATTTTGTACACCCAGTATATACAGGGCCGTAATTTCAACTTCTTCCAGGGGGGGGGGGGGCAAAGAACATGTACTCAATGTACATATATATATCGTTTTTAGTGTATTTCAAAAAGCCGGGGCCTGCATGACGGGCCTGCCAGTGTATCTCTTGCACTGAAGAGAATCCTTCATCCATTCCTGGCCTGTGCCGAGATCGTGGGAATTCTCGTAAAAGTTTTGGATTCGTCAAGATATTTATAGAAAACATCCGATTCATGAATATCATTTCATGTGGATTTCAGTGCATGTTTCTAGCATGCGTTGCTTTCAGTGTCGAGTACATTTTTTATTCCGTGGAATGGTGATATACGGGATGATTATAAATCCCGACATATGGGCCCCTAACTTACATATCATTCACAGAAACTGAATGAAATTTTGGCATAAGGTATTTTGAGGTATGCGCTCAAGAATGATATGGAAAACAACAGTGTCACTCTAACAGTTACGGTTACAGTGAGAAAATTTCGAAAATATCAAATGGCAACACCAAGTTTTTTGTATTGGAATGCGATCTCCATCCTGAAAAACACTAAATAGCGTTGGAATGGCACCTGTAGCACGAAAATCCCCGGAGCTAGGCAAGGAAAAAGTAAAAAGGACTTTGCCGTGCATTATGCTCGTTTCATTCGTCACACCGTTTCTTCGGCTGAGATCCCAGCCTGATTAGTCCTCCACAAGGTCATGTGGAAAATTTGTGAAACACAATAAAATGATGTATTTTATGCTGCTTCTCTGTCCTTATTGGTTGTCCTCACTTTTAGCCTATCTACCGCCGGTGATTTTCATGCTACAGTTGCCGTTCGAACGCTATTTAGGGTTTTTCACAATGGAGATCGCATTCCAATACAAAAAACTTGGTGTTGCCATTTGATATTTTCGAAATTTTCTCACTGCAACCGTAACTGTTAGAGTGACACTGTTGTTTTCCATATCATTCTTGAGCGCATACATCAAAATACCTTATGCCAAAATTTCATTCAGTTTCTGTGAATGGTATGTCGGGATAGTTTTTTTATAATCACCCTGTATTATGTACTACATATCCTTCAGGTCTCTGATACAGTTGAGCTCCAATTTTAATTGCTTGATAGTGCCTCCTTAGACGAAAAGAAAGGATACATTTAATGTTAGTTGGCTTTTCAAGGACGATTATAAAACATCTTTTCATCTTATACGAAAGAAAGCAAACTCGTTGAATGGCACCACTCGTATAATTAGCTTATACACCACGCCGTTCAGAGAAGCTCTGTTCACAGAAGCTTTCGGGTTCTAATTAAGTATGCAAGCTTCATCCTGTACTAAGGCCGAGATTTCACACTATAAAATTTTTAGAAAAGTTTTATAAAACTTAAAAAATGCAACCAATAAGCGCTTTGGTTAGATTCACTCCAATGTAACCAATGTAATGAAAAAAGCAACCCAATGGTTATTATATATTACATTGGTTAGATTCACTCCAATGTAACCAATACGCTTATTGGTTGCTTTTTTCAAGTTTTGTAAAAGATCTTTCAACAAACTTTTATAGTGTAATCTCGGCCTAAGACAAGAGCTATCAACATTTTCAACTTCGTCGTTAACATTTTTTTCGATTTGTCAAGCCTGACATAACCTATTGAGGTTTCGAGCAGCACCAGCTGGAACTCATGTTCTTCTAGATACATTCATTCACTTTCAGGTTGCAATTCCTAAAATGTAACCCGCTTCGTAACACACCCCTTGACGATATGGTGATAGACCGACGGTTTTGTGAGAGCGGGACTCTGCAACGTGGTGGAAAACAGGAAAAGAATCGATATCTTCATTGTCGCATTTTTCAGAGAAAGCGTCCGGGCTGTTTGAATCTGGTCTAAGGATGAGTCTGGTCTAACACAAAACAAACCGGTTGTTTGAAATCGGTGCTTCAAGACGAAATTAATTTTTTTTTCATTTCGTCTTGGAGCGAAAGATTTATTCGACAATTCAGATTTATTCACGAGTGCATTTTCCATAAGTTTGACTTCGAATGAACTGGTAAATAACACAGTAATAATCTTGGTAGACACGTTCGATCGGTTCCTTGGAATTCGGCATCGAACGTGTGAATAGTGATGCGGACGTTAACGATTGGACACGTCAGGAGCAGGTGTTTCAATTGTCACAGGATATTGACACAAATTAATGAGCTCCACACACTGGAGATTTCAATGTTACGCCGCCGCCGTGATTTAATTTAGTTTGATGACGCCACACACACACACACGCCAATAACCGCTAAAGCGAGTTTCCTTGCTGCGTGGGTATTGCAGTGCCTTCCATATTCCGGAGAGAAAAGGGCAAGAATCGGTCCCTGCGTTGATCAGCTGGCAGTTGTAGCCTCAACTTCGAGACAATTTCTTCGCCTTTATGTAATGTCATAACTAGAACCCAAAAGTTCCAATAGATAGTTTAGTGTTTTGGGTTCCTTTTTTTAGTTTGAGAGTTCTAGCACACATTCAAAAGGAAAATTTATTTTATAATTACAATTCACTCGCTGCTAGGTGGCAACACCATGTAGATGGAACCGTTTCTAGGCTGCGACTACAGAAAACACGACTCGATTTTTTGAGAATCACGCAGGACATCAATGGTTCCATCTCATCTTTAACAAGTTCACAAAACAATGAGTGAGTTATATCATTATTTTCGTATTATACCTGAATAGCCACAAAGGCAAACAAATTATGATATATTTTAAGAAATGTGCGCCCTTGTGGCGCACAACATTACAAACATTTTTTGAGAAACAGTATTAAAACTAAAAGCTTATTCAAATAACTCTCGAATGTTGCTGCATAAGTTATTTAGCATTTATACGGCCCTCGCAGAAGTTATTCGGCATTTAGACAATATTCAAAA